>NC_050186.1:280000-390000 GCF_008315115.2 Sander lucioperca
GGGTTTAGCCTTAGCTTAGCTCACACTCCACCGCGCTTACCCCTTCTTTGTTTACGATCTCGTCGCCGACAGCGAGCATTTCCGGTCGGGATGAGTTGTTCTTGCAGCTTTGATGAATATCCAGTAGTGGGTCTCTGTTGTAGACTTGGTTCGCTCGAGTGTTTCGAGTGAAAACAAGTAAGATAGTCAGGTAAATAAACACTAAATTGGCAAAACTGGAGAGACATCGAGCCTCGCGTTGTGCACGCGCCGCCATCTTGATCGAAAGAAAATATTGAGGTATTTGGTGAAGAATATTGTGATATCTGATATTCTCCCTATCGCCCAGCCCTAGTTTTAGCATAGGTTTATTTTATAAATAATTCAATTTAAAACCAATACATAGGCTGGATAAGACATGGGATTTTAAAACTTGCCCCCCTAAAATAACCTTGTTTATTTTCGCTTAATAAGAGTGCATTTATGTTTCTAGTATAACAATACATTAACCATCATTATGGTATGTATTGATAAATTCTCCTTTAGAATAATTCACTACATGTCACAACAATCAGGTTGGCAAACTCATTAAAATATGCAATAATTTAGATTAGTGTAGCCTATATGATTGAATAGTGGCATTAGAATATTGCCAGAGACCACCAAATTTGGGCTTTGAGGTTTTTTTTAATGAACAAGGGCACATCAAGAGATATGGATTGCAGCTTCTGGGTCACCCTAAAGGGTAACTACCGTTTTTTCAACCTATGTTTTTGTGTCTAAGTGACTGATGGGAACGACAATCTTTGACATTGGTCCAGTATTAAGCAAGAACGTTGCAGTCGGCAGCGACGAAGCAAGCTACAATGTAAGTTAATAGGGCAATTGTCCAGCTTGTATTTACTTTCACAAAAGTGCTTGTTTTGCCACTGACAAGCTCAGATTAATATTCTAAGTGTCTGACAACATTATGGAAAGGATCCCTTCAGAGATAGTCCTTTAAAACCTCTTGAGACCTTTCTGTTTAACCAGAAACGGCTCTGAAGTCGCTAGCGCTAAACCCACCAGACTCCATTTAAAAAAGCAATACTTTTAGCTTGTATAGAGCCAACATATTTTCACATATAAATCTGTAAACTATGTGTTTATTTCAACCAAAATTAGAGTTGTGATGGTTGGAAAAGTGGAAAGACGACCTAAAACGCCTTTTCATAGTTTTTATTGAATGAAGTGTATTTTACGATGCTCAAATTACTGTTTATTCACATGGAGTCTGGTGGGTTGGCGAACGTGATTTTGCAGATGTTTTTATGTTTAAAAAAACTATCTTACTCTTTAACAGAAAGGTCGACCTCCTTAGAAATCCTTTCATTAATGTTGTCAGACTTCTAGAATATTAATATGAGCTTGTCAGTGGCAAAACAAGCACTTTTGTGAAAGGTAAATACAAGCTGGACAATTGCCATATTAACTTACATTGTAGCTTATTTCGCCGCTGCCAACTGCAGGATCTTGCTAATACTGGACCAGTTTCAAAGATTGTTGTTCCCATCAGTCACTTAGACACAAAAACATAGGAAAATAGGGTCCAGGTTGAAAAAAACGGTAGTTACCCTTTAAGTATAGACTAACGAGGCTTCCTCCTCATTAGCTCTCGGGTGAATGTACACAACAGTGACAAATATCTGGGGGAATTTCTGGGGCAGGTAGTGTGGGCGTAAAGACACAGACAGTAGTTCAACGTGTTTAGTGCACAGTCTCTCTCTCACAATGACTGTTTTGCACCATTGTTTATTAACATACAGGCACACACCCCTGCCCTGTGATTTACCAGTGACACCGATATCATGATCAAGGCGGATAGGCTCGCAGAATCCATCAATGGACATTTCCGCATTTGAGTCTCTATCCGAAAGCCAAGTTTCAGTTAACGCCAATAAACATGCGTTTTTGAACTTGTGTGGAAACTGGACATGGGCTTGAAGTTTATCAAGTTTATTTTGAATAGATTTTGCATTATCGAGGATGATGGCTGGTAGAGGAATACAAGAGAGGGACTGTCTCTGTAATCTCTAAAGTACGCCACCGCGTCTTTGTTTTATGTGGCGGAGCATTGTTAAAGTCTTTGTAATCATTGAGTCAAGGCACAGGAAGGTTAGATCAGGGGGAGAAACTGACGGAGGGTTACTCCATTGCAGAAGAAACTCTGCTATATTGAATCCGAGCCAGGTGATCATGCGAGAGCTGGAGACCATGAGAAAGGCATAACGCCAACCACCGTAGAAAGCACACTGTAAGTTCCATGGTTTTGGATAGAAGACAGTCAAAAATGTGATTGCATCCAATTCCACCTTTTGATCGATCCAGATTGACTGTGTTTAAATTGAGATTAGTAGGGAACACATAGACAAACACTGACACAGACGTTTTGTAAGATTAAATTGTTTCCTTAAATTGTGCCGGAATCTGCTTTTTAGAGATTAAACCTCCCCTAACTTCCCAGTTGACTCTCCCTCGCACACACCATAAATTGATTTTCATTCTCTCAACAAATACTCACTCATACTTACACCATCTCTTGTCACCACAATTCCTTACTTTGATCTTCACTTTTATCACTTTTATTGTTACTTTTTTAGGTTCTTTTTTTGTGTGGCCTGAGGGTAGAAGCTCCTCCTGAGCATCTCAGTGCTGGCCTGGTGTATCCGGTACCTTCTTCCCGACCTCAAAAGGGAGAAAAAAAAAAAGGTTACCTGGGTGGTTGGGAACTTACATGATTATCCTAGGCTTTTTTTTGAGCTCCTTGTGTTAATATCCTTCAGGCAGTATAGGGCACCGCCTATTGTATGTTCAGCACAAGAACCACTCTTTTTGGTGCTGTTTCTGTACCAGGCAGTGATGTTCTCCGTCAGGACGCTCTCAATGATTTAAAGTGACTATATGTAACTTTTAAATGTTTCTCAATCCGTGTAATTTTTCATCTGATGATCATAAATGACCTGTAGCAGCAAACAGTACTAACAGTGAAAAGAACGCTATTGTAATATAGTTTTTTTTAAATGCCTTTGCATGGGTCTGATTTTTCCCGCAAAGTCACAAAATAATTTTCGGCAGGTAGATGGCGCTACAGTGCACACATTCTGAAGGGTCACAGATTTCGTTGTAACAACGGAAATGCTTGTGTTAGTGTACCCAGCCAGGAAAAGGGTAGCAGGAGATATTTTTTATATAGGCCTAATTGTATTTTAATTTTATTTTAGAAGTTATCTGCTGTAAATATGGCTGCTACTGGGGCAGGGCCATCACAGAAAAAAAGGAAATTAAACGAAGAACAACTAAAACCTCCTTCCATTTAGCGCGGACGTTTTATTCCTTTTACGTTGGTTGCTACAACAAACTCTTAATGCTTTTGCTCGTAACACGGTGACAGGGATAACGTTACCCGGTTTAGCTCACGATACATCCAAAGTAGGCTAAGTTACCGTATGCAACACTTGAAATGCAATGATGCATCTGTAATTTATTATTTTATTGTAAATTAATGATTTTCTGTCTGAGCAAAACATTCATCGCAACTATGTGACCTCCCGGTAACGCTAACTCAGTAATATACAGTGGGCAATACAGCACCGTAAAGAAAACACCTTTACGACAGCAGGTGTGGTAAAAACACTACAGCTTTTGTCCAAAAGGGACGCTAGAATCAACACAAACTGAAAGTTACAAATAGCCACTTCAAATAACTTGTAAAGAAATTACCAATGTGTATGGGAACTGACAACAAAAGGCTTAAAATGTATTGTATTATTGTGGCGCCAAAAGGCCCGCCAAAATATTTTGGGTGCACCTAAATGAAAAAAAAAGTTTTTTAAAACTTTTTTTTGCAAATTAAGATTTAAGCACAAAAGAAATCGCCTAATTATTATAATAATTATAATTCTAGATAACCCTGTTTGTAAGCTTTCCGATAATCAGAGAACCATATTTAGAGAACCTGTTTCTTTTCCAATATGGATCAACTTTGATGGCCCCTGTCTCCTGAAAGGTTGGTTATTCTTGTTAATCAATGTTCAAGCATTCTCGCATAGGCCTATAGGTTAAAATTTAGGGAAAAAAAATGTCAAAGTGAAAGGGGTGAGGTCAGAAGCTGACTGATTTCTGATGAAATGCCCCAATAAAAACTTGTCTTAGAAACTTGTAGCACCTCAAAACATGGATGGTTCATTTTGATTGCTTGTGTGAAAAAATATATATATATATATATATAAAAAATACTTTTAATCACAGTACATCATTTGATGTTTTTTTTCATTTATTTAATTTTGGTTTCCTTTGCTTTCCAGGTTGGAAACTATCTGCGCATGTTCAGAGGCTCTCTGTATAAAAGATATCCATCTTTATGGAGGAGGCTAGCCTCGGTGGAGGAGAGGAAGAAAATCGTAGCATCATCACATGGTTATTGGTGCATCTTTGTTTTTTCACACTGGACAGTGATAAAGTCATTTTGAACTCCTCCTAGTCTGGAAGCTCTATAGATTGTATACAAATTATATTTAATAATTGCCGCTTTAAACAATTTTAATATTGTAGAGGTAAAATATTATATTTTAATCAAGTGACCAGTCAAACTATTGACTTGTCAACATACATATTATCTCAAGTGAAACGTGTCAAGTTAAAAAAAGTTTTAAAACTATCTTTTATTTTTATTGATTCATTTTATTTTTTACATTAATAGCTAGCGTTTCATTGGACTTTATCAGGGGAAATCATACAGCATACAGTATAGGGTGAAACTAGAACAGGTGGTTAACATGGCTAGATAGCTACCATGGTTAACCCAACTAACAGAAAATCCAAAAACATTATGTCACAGTAGTGGTGACAATCATTAATAAGTGCATCAGTTACAACTGCTTAGCACTTGTACCCCCAATGCATTTAGGATTTACTACTTAAAATTTGAGCAAAAGTTGACATGCGTCTGTGTTTTCTTTGCCATTGTCCATCTGTAGCTACTAGTGTTACTCTGCTGAAGGCATCAGAATGTGAAGAGATCTTCGAGGGTAATGATGAGAAATACAAGGCGGTGTCCATCAGCACAGAGCCCCCAGCTTACCTCAGGTAATTTCTATGAGATGATGCCTCAGATAATGTTTTATTTTTACATTTTTATTTATTTCGATTTTTTCCTGGCCCATAAAAGTATGTGTGAATGTGTGATCCAAACTGTACCTTGGACTCTGACCATCAAGGTGCAGACGCTGGCCCCAAATACTTCTCACAGCATAGAAATGGATTGTAACATAGTTGGATAACGGTTTAAGGGGAACATATCCCAGTTTTTACACACAAAGGGAGTATTCCAAACTATTATATACTATATAAGTGGTGACGGCGCAGTGGATATGTCACATGCCTTTGGTGTGGGAGATCTGGGTTCATTTCCCACTGCGATACATCAACCAATGTGTCCCTGAGCAAGACACTTAACCCACAGTTGCTCCAGAAGCGTGTGGCCTCTGACATATATAGCAATTGTAAGTCGCTTTGGATAAAAACGTCAGCTAAATGACATGCAATGTACTATTCCAAATAATCATGATTAATCCTTAGTATTGTCATCAGGATTATCTCAGCTTGTCTCGGAGACTACAAAATTGTAAACGTAAGCCTGCATAACAAACTGCAGGTGGGGATTTTAGAGGACGTTGCCATTTACCAGTCAAGGAGGGTACTGAAAGATGCTATGAAGTTCGGATCTATTTCTTTTTTTATTTTCTTGACTTATGCCTACCTGAGCACAAGGTTCCAATGTTAGGAATAAAACATGTCAAAAATAGCTTGGCTGTCTAGATCTTACTGCTGTTGGTCAGGTTTTTCTGTTTTTGCTCATATGAGACTGTATTTGTTGCTTTCCAAAGCAAGGTGATGACAGAGAGTTGCAGATAACGGGTCTCCTATAGCAGAGAGTCTGCTCCTACAGGTGCAGCAGTGTGTTTGACAACTCTAGGGAAAGTTATGCTGAAGTTATTGCTTCCATCCAGCTTTTCTGATTAGATAATTCACATAAAAAATGTTTGTATGAGATTGTAAGAGTCCAGGGTCTTTTTGGTCTATCTGCCAATGGCTAGCCTGAATAGTGCTCTCTGTGTGGTTCTGTAGCATATGCAGCCGTCCGCCTACAGCATGCTGCCTCTGTGATTGAAATGAATCCTGAATGAATCTCATCCCACACACATGCAATGGCTGGCTTAAATCAGATCAGCCAACACACCCTGGCTGGTAGATTTTGGAATCCACCAGCCACAGTGGCAGGTGAACAAAAAAGTTAATTACCATCCCTGCAACAATTGCATCATTTCGATGAGCAGCCATTGAAATTAAATTAAATTAACATGGATTTAGGTCTAGTTGCAAAGCCAAACACAATAGCACCACTTTGTGGCATAAAATGAACAGAAAAAAACAATTAAATCGTTAATCGCAATTATTTGTATGACAATTAATCGTCAATTAAAATTCATGATTGTGAAAGCTCTACCCCCAATTTTATGGAAGTACAATATTTAATTGCTTTTGTACCCTTGTCAACATTGGGTTTTGTGTCCTTTCTAGGGAGCAGAAAGCCAAGAGGAGCAGTCAGTGGGTCCCCACGCTGCCCAACAGCTCTCACCATTTAGATGCTGTGCCTTGCTCCACCACCATCAACCGTAACCGAATGGGCCGTGACAAGAAGAGGACCTTCCCACTGTGGTGAGAAAGTTGTACAGAAAAAAAGTGCAACAGTATGGCACAAGCTCTGTATCTCCGTTGTGACTATTTCTGTTGTTCATTTGTTGCCTGTACTTTGGGCTGCTATATCCAACTTTATTTGTCCACCTCATTTACACAGTTTGATGAGCAAAAATATTACATGACCCAGTCCAATTAAACAATGATCCGGAGCTTAGCCCAAAAATCTGTGAAAGGCTGTGTTCATGAGTCTTAACAGCTAGGTTTGGGTACCGAACTCTGAACTTTTTTGGGTACTGACCGGGTACCTGTTCTAAATAAATAGCATAATGTTAAAGTAAATAGGATAAATAGCTTTGGAATTATTTTTACAACTGAAATATTTTTTTTGTTATTACAGAGGGAAAGTACCGAAAAAAGGTACCGTTGGGTACCGGAACCGAATTTCCGGTACCGGTATCGATACTGGTACCGATAAAAATGTGAACGGTACCCAACCCTACTAACAGCTTGGGGGAAGAAGCTGTTTTTTAGTCTTGTTGTGTGTGTCTGAATTGTCCTGTATTGTCTGCCAGAGGGGAGGAGTTGGGAGTGGTGGTAGCCAGGGTGAGTTGGGTCATGTTTGAGGCCCTGCTCTGACAACGGGCCTGATATATGTATATGATTGCTGAAGCTGGGTCCCAGTATGTATTGAAATATCTTTATTAGTCTTTGCACAGCCCTCTGTTCCTTCTTGGTGCAGCTAGCAAACCACGCTGTGATGCAGTATGTGATAATTCTTTCCACAGTGCACCTGTAGAAGTTCACCAGGTTCTGTGGCAGACCAGCTCTCCAAAGAATTTAAAACTGGGGACCCTTTCCACTGGATTAGATTTATTAGTGAAACACCAGACTGTCAGGTGTCTCACCTCATCCCTGTACGTTGACTCATCATTGTTGGTGAGCAGACCAATGACTGTTGTGTCGTCTGCAAACTTTATGATGGTTTTTGTTATGGACAGGCAGACAGTCATGTGTGAATATGGTGTACAGGATAGGGCTCAGGACACACCCAGAGAGACACCAGTGTTCAGGATGAGGGTGGAAGATGTTTGTTTTCCCAGCCTGAGAGGCTAGGGTTGGTCAGAAAGTCCAGGGTCCAGTTACAGATGGTTTTGTTCAGGCCCAGCCCATGAAGTTTAGACACTAGGCTGTTAGGGTTGACCGTGTTAATGCTGAACTAAAATTCAAAAAGAGCATCCTGACATATGTATCAGGATGTTCAAGGTGCTCCAGTGCAGTGTGGAGAGTGACACAGATTGTATCTTCTGTGATCTGTTAGAGAGAAGACACACCAGCCCGAAAATCGGGCGTCGGACCGTCTGGCGAGGTCGGTGACTCGAGTCTGTTCTGTGTGTCCCGTGCCATCGGCCGTCCGAGGAGCCGTTGGCCTTCATTTTGGCCGACCTGACATGTTGAGTCGGAGACAGGGCAGTCGGGACTCGCCCGGAAATGGGGAGCGGATGAGCCGCTCAAAATCTGACGAAAATCTTTTAAACTGACCTTTGTCAATCTGAAATGAAGACAGATTCAGAAACTGCATGGCCTATTTCTCGCTTAAAATGTTTTCAGAAACACGTTTCGGTGAGCTATTTTAGTACAATATGAGATCGTATTCTGAACAAGCCGCCATGACAGTCTGGCTGTGAATTTCCGGAGAAAAAAGAACCATGTGATGCGTTCGTCCAATCAGCTGCCGGTTTTCATTTTCTGGTAAATAATCAGACTGTTAATGGAAACAATACAGAGCAGCGCTGCCTGCTGCTATGGAGACGTATTACGCTTCGCGCACGCGCAGAGCGTACGCTCAAGTCTGCGTCGCCTCAGTGTGTTCTGAGGCATTTTTTGGACCTCGGGGACCCGACTGATCAGTCCGACTGGCTTTTCTGCCGACGGTCAGCCCGTCTGGTTGGTGTGTCAGGGCCCTTAGCCCGTTAGGCAAACTGGTGTTGGTCTAGTGTGGCAGGGATGGACCAGGATTAGTCTCTCAAATCATTTGGCTATCACCGGGTTGAGTGCAATTGGGCGATAGTCATTTAAAAAGCTGATGCTTTTTTGTTTGGGAATAGGCACGATGGTTGTTGCTTTAAGACATGTTGGGACAACAGCGTGGTTCAGGGAAAGATTAAAGATGTTGGTAAAGATTTCTGCCAGCTGGTCTGCACATACCTGAAGTACCCGCTGCCCTGAGACACCATGTGGCCCAGCTGCCTTTCTTGAGTTGATGCTGCGCAGTGCCCTCCTGACTTCGTTTGTGTCTAGTGTTGGACCCTGATGAACAGGTGGCAGTGTGTTCGTTACCCTGGAGTTGTCACCTATGTCGAAGCGGGCGAAGATTGTGTTTGAGTTTCTCTGCTAGTGAGGGGTTGCTGCTTGTGATGTGATTGTCCTTACATTTGTAGTCTCTGATGGCCCGTATGCCTTGCCACATATGTCAAGAGTAGTGCTGTCAGTTAAACGTGTTATTAACGGTGTTAACGCAAACCCATTTTAACGCGGTCAATTTTTTTATCGTGAGATTAACGTTCTTTTTGGCCTAGCAAACTTTGTAGTTTTTTTCACATGCTGTTGCAACAACTAGTAACGTTAGGAAAACTACAACACCACACCGGAGCTAATGCTAATACGGCACCGGTGCCTTAACGACTGTTATCTACCAGACCGAATAGCAACGCGGATTTCGGTGCCTTATTTAGGTGCCACTTAAATGCCTGCGCTTCTCTCTGATGCTCCGAAAACGGACGTTAGAGGGAACTGAAACATCGCCGCACGGGACGCCAGTCAACACTACACTTAGCAGCAGCTAATGTTAACCTACTGTTAGCTAGCAGCTGGAGTAAACACGGTTAAAATTCTGACAGCTAAACGGTGTAAAGTGTGACTGTATTTCACTGTAGAGGATTCTAACACCAGACTGTAGCTGTCGTCGTCTGAAAAACACAGACTCAGCTTCGTCTCGCCAGCCTTGTGGTGCATTCAATGTTATTGTAAAATACCCTTTTCCCATCCAGTGGTTGTTTTTGCTGTTTTGTGCTCTTTTTTTTTTTTTTTTAGATCAACTTTTTATTGTTTTATATTTTTGAACATACAGAACAGACCAATACAATTGAACAAGGTGCTCGTTTTTTAAATATATTAGGGCTGTCAAAATAATGCGTTAATTTCGATTAATTAATCTGAGAAAAAATAACGCGTTAAAAAGCCACCATTCAACTGTAAAATGAAGGAGGGAGACGAGAATGTGCTGCCTGGATCATTAATTGGAACATTTACTTGTAAAAATCTTCTTCCTGCCAACCCTGGTTACCGAAATCTGGTGCCACTGATATGTCTGCGCTTCTCTCTGATGCTCTGAAACAGACGATACAGGCAACACAAACACCGCTGCATGTGACGCTAGTTAACACTATACCCGACAGCAGCTAACGTTAGCCTACCGCTAACTAGTAGCTGGATTAAAAACGGTTAAAATGCTGACAGCTAACGCTAAACGGTGTAAAGTTTGACTGTGTTTTACTGTAGAGGATTCAACACCGGTATGTAACAATCTGTAGCTGCCGTCGGAAAAACAACACAGACGGTGCGTTCAATGAAACTGGTAAACTACAGCGTCGTGGTGCATTTGAAGTTATTGTAAATGTCCTTTTCCCATCTGGTGGTTGTTTTTGTCGTTCAACAGCAATTTACTAGTGAAATAAGTTATTGTTAATGTTATACATTATTATTAAATCATTTAATTTTGACCATATGGCCTTACCAATAAACAAGCCGTTCTTTAATGTCACCAACTGTTGTTTAGTACCCTTTTTTTTCTTTTCTTTTTTTACTTTTTTAAAAAGTATCGGTTCAGGCATCGTTAATTATATATGCGATTAATTTCGATTAATAAATCACTGAGTATGTAATTAATTAGATTACATGTTTTAATCGATTGACAGCCCTAAAATAAATAAATAAATAAATAAATATATATATATATATATATATATATAAATCTTTCGGTTCAGGCACCGTTTTAAAAGTATCGTTGTATCATGTTGATAAGACAGTCCCTCCAGAAAAACGCGATTATGCAATCGCATAATTCAATGCACAATCAGCCAAGTCTGCATGTTTGTGCGGGGGCATTTTTTCAAATACGGCACACTTTCGCCGCATAAATTGCCGATTTCCGCACAAAATATGCAGGGCTTGCATGATTTCATAATCCCTGCATTTTCGTTGCAAAAAAGTCACATACATCTTTAAGTTGAAAAATGTTGCGTTTACTTCACACAAGAGCAGCCATTTTCCCCTGTTGCCATGGGAACGTTAGGAATTGATGTTATGAAATGACGTTATGAAATGACGTTATGAAATGACGTTATGAAGTGACGTTATGAAGTGACATAATTACGCGACGTGAACATCATCGAAAAGCTGCAAACCCCGCGATGAAGCCATGATGAAACCGCAGTTTTTGCAGTTCCCGCAATTTTAGCAAATTCCCGCAATTCCATCGCATAAAATTGCATAAATATCCCGCATATTCCATTGCATTTTTTAAGAAAATGTGCCACATAATCAAGGATTTTTGCCCGCAACAATCACAAAAAACTCTGCATTTTTCTGGAAGGACTGATAAGAGCATTAAAATGAGAAAAAAATAATGGGACAAAAAGAAATCAAGGGACATTTAGAATAGAGAAAAATGTGCTTTTAATTGTGATTAATTGCGAGTTAACTAAGACATTATTGTGATTAATCGCCATTAAATAGTTTAATTGTTTGACAGCACTAGTCAAGAGTCATTACTGGTGAAGTTTTTTTACTCTATCTTAACTAAGTCTATAGTTGTAATTTGCTTCTTTAATGCCACGTTTAAGATTTCCCCTTCTAGGCTATAGGCTGTAATGCCATTGCCTCTGTAAGCAGCATCCCTAAGCTTTAGCAGGTTCCTAACTTTGTTGTTCAGCCAAGGTTTCTGGTTTGGAAACTCACAGATTTTCTTAACAGTAGTGACGTTTTCTGTGAAAAAGTTAATGTATGATAGTACTGATGTGGTGTACTGATTAAGATCCGTATCAGCAAAAAGACTCCAGTCAGTGCACTCAAAACAGTCTTGTAGTTGTGCTGTTACTACTTAAGACCAGCTAGTTCTCTTAAAGGACAATTCCGGCGCAAAACGAACCTAGGGGTTATTAACTGATGTGTACCTACTCAGTCGCTCTCTGGAGCGACTGGACTTTTTTATGCGAGAAATCAACTATGTAGAGGTCAAATATGGGCCGTTTTACGAAAATTGATGGCTAATTGCAAATTTATGTCCGACTGTGTGTCGCAGTTCAGCAGGAGCTCAGCAGGCTAACGTGACAGCGGCCGAATGCCTTGGCCCTGACGGAGCTCCAGGGCCTGCAGCTTGCTTCTATCTTTACCCATAGGATTGAAGGGACACCAGCAGCTAACGAAACACCTCCTATTCACAAAAATGCATTAAATTGAAATCGGACACAAGCGTTAGCTTTGTAAGACCTTAGGGTAGCTGTTCTATAAGTGGCGTGACGAAATTCAAACTGTAAATATATTATAGTTATGCCGAAAGTGTAGCTAGCTAGCTAGCCTCGATCTTTAGCTACCCATAGGATTGATTGGACACTAGCAGCTAACGAAACCCCTCCTATTCACAAAAATGCATTAAATTGAAATCAGACACAAGCGTTGGCTTTGTAAGACCTTAGGCTAGCTGTTATATAAGTGGCGTGACGAAATTCAAACTATAAATATTAGGGCTGTCAGCATTAACGCATTAATCGCGATGCGATTAAGGGTCGAGCATAATGCATACATTTTTTTTAATTGTATTAATCGCATGCCGCCATTTATTAATTTATTTTCACTTCGCTCGGCTTTGCGTCGTGCCTAACAGGCTACTATTTTGCCGTACTTCCTTGTAACACATCCTGCTGCTGCAGGAATAGCAACGCGGATTTTGGTGACTCATTCCGGTGCCACTGATATGCCTGCACTTCTCTCTGATGCTCTGAAAAAGGACGTTACAGGAAACAGAAACATCGCTGCACATGACGCTAGTTAACACTATACTCGACAGCAGCTAACGTTAGCCTACCGCTAGCTAGTAGCTGGATTAAACACGGTTACAGTGCTGACAGCTAACGCTAAACGGTGTAAAGTGTGTCTGTATTTCACTGTAGAGGATTCCGACACCGGGATGTAACAATCTGCAGCTGCTGTTTTTGGAAAAACACAGACGGTGCGTTCAATGAAACTGGTAATTTACAGCCTTGTGGTGCATTCAATGTTGTTATAAAATTCAAATGTGTGACTAGATTAAATATATAATAAACAAATACAAATCTTAAAATCAAGTTCATAAAGTCACTTTCTTTGCATTCATTTGATTCCCAATCAAGATACACTGGTAAGAATGGCTTTCCATTGTTAATATGTACTGTATGTATGTAACAGTTTTGA
Organism: Sander lucioperca; assembly: GCF_008315115.2. Lineage (NCBI taxonomy): Eukaryota > Metazoa > Chordata > Actinopteri > Perciformes > Percidae > Sander > Sander lucioperca. The sequence continues at coordinate 293,225 of NC_050186.1, forward strand.
AATGCATGTGATAAAACATACTATAGAAATTCAATGATTAATTGCGATTAAGAAAATTTAATCGTTTGACAGCCCTAGTAAATATACTATAGTTATGCCGGCAGCCAGCCAGCACCGCGGAGCCCCGTGCCCCCGGTTGTCCAGTTTCTCCTGGGTATGGAGCCCAGCAGGCTGCCGCTGTCTCGTCAGACTGTGTGGACCTCCTGAAATCCGACACGTCTTACCAAATTTGCAATTAGCCATCAATTTTCGTAAAACGGCCCATATTTGAGCTTTATATAGTTGATTTTAGTAACGAAACATTGCAGTGTCTGAAATATGAGACCTGCTGTCTCGTCTCCAAAGTGTTTGTATGTGGTTCGCTCAAACCAATCAGTGCGCAGCTCATCTAAATATTCATGAGCATACCATATTTGGAAGAAAAGCTCTTGTTACAAATAGGGCCATATTCACAGGGTAGTTCTATTTCGTTTCTACTGACCGCCAGAGGCGGTGCTTTCAGCACCTGGATATCCATCGCACGCATGTGCAGGTCGAGGCCCACCCAGGAAGTGACCTCTTGCATCTTCTTGCGTTGGTAAGCAGGTTTTCGAGTTTCAAACAGATTTTGGCGTCTTGTTACCCAAACGGGTTGGAGCTGTGAATTTACGCCCTCCAAAAGACTGCGACTAGCTGCCTTAACACGATTGCACTCATTACATAAGGTAAGACCAATTTTTTAGAAAGAGTTAACATTGTGTTACGGCCACGCCGCTTGGCCACCTTATAGTCAGCTGTGTCGGTGTTCACGCTGTTCCTGAAAAGGGCGAAGATACGGCGGAGATTCCCTCCCGCAAACTTTCTTTTCTTGTAACGGAACGCAGTAGTGGTCTCACTTTAAATGCGTTCGTTCAAATTCTCCCAGTCAGTCATCGGAGATTTTTTTCAGTTGTTGGGTACGGGCTCATAAGTTAATGGAGCGGTGAGTATCATTTACTAGTTATTGTTATTATTGTAGTTGTTAATGCTGTTGGGCTGCAGGCCATTTAGGCTCAGCTTTTGTTTCTTTGTTAAGACGCTATAGCGAGAGATAAGGTTGGCACTGGCGGCGCGTGTTCTTAGCGTAGCCACCCCGTAATTGAGTTGATTAAGAAGCGCCCTTTTGCTGCTGCTCTGGTTTAATAGATCTTCCTTTGTTTGACAATCGTGGTGCATGAGTGTGCTTGCTCGGACACCTCACAATCGCTCCGCATAACCCGTTATACGGCAAAAGGAGATATTCAGTCTTGAGGAGCTCCAAAGGTGCTGGGCAGACCCCAGACGTCTCTCTCACCTTCCGAGTGACTGTAGGGCATTGGCGAATATGGAGGATGCGTCCAGCTACGGACTAGGCAATATGCTCAATATAGAGCCGGCTGTTGCGGCCCTTGTGCTGTCACCTGACGAAGCACTCAGGCCAGACGCTTGCTGTCCCCGGTCGCAGTGCCGCTTGACTGATGATTCCATCGTCAGGAGCTATGACACAGCGGCACGTATGGGACGTATTGGAAATTCCCATCCCCTAGGATGATGTCCCACCTCATCCTAGCACTGTCCCAGTCACTACAGGACTCAGATGCAGACCCATCTATCCAGAGGTTAAGCGATGCCTCCCTGCAGGCATTTGTCTACATGAGCAGGGAGCTAGGAAGGCTTATGTCCTCACTAAGGCGTTTTTACAGTAACCGCAGCCCGCGTGGCGCATCCAAATGTGACGTCATGAGATCACCGTGACCATTTATACCCGCGCTGGTGCTCACGACACTAGTTGGTCTTCTCCTGAACAGCGGTGGCGCTAATGAGCAAAGACTACCGACGTTGCTATTTGTACGGACTAGAAGAAGAAGAAAAAGGTAAACAACGGCAGAACTGGCAGCAGCATTGCCGTCAATGCTTCGATTTGATTGGATCAAGCCTTTCATTCACCATAAAAGAACTCATCTTAACCCAGCAAGTTTACAAGAGAGACTAGCAGTCACTTCGGCCTCCCGTTTCCGCTTTGTCGGACGCGCCGGCAGGATATGACATCATTTTGATGTCACGATGGCGTGCACCAGCTTGGATGCGTTCTGTATATAACTATATAACCCTCGCTCGACGCCAGATATGGCTGGCCCAGTCTCCGCTTTTGGAGCCATGCAGAAGGGCACTCTGTTCCCTTCCGGTTGTTCCAGGGGAACTGTTTGGCCCTGCAGCACAACAGGCTCTGGAGCGTAGTGTACAGGTTACACAAGCAAGACGGCAGTTCGCAAGTCTGCGCCGTGTACCCCAGTAGACAGAGGCCCTATTCGTCCAGAATTACAGCAATACCACAGCCAGCCATCCAGCAGGTGACACGACGCTCTGGATGATTTCAGCAGCCTAATCCAGTACAGCCCCCTCGCTTTCCACAACGAGGCCAGACCTCTGCCCGTCGCCCCAGGCATCAGAGGGGGCGGGGGGGGGGGGGGGAGACAATGATCACACAGTCGTGGCGATCGGACGCTTCACCAGCCAGCAGCTCAGATGCTGGGAAGCGTTAACATCAGACCCCTGGGTTGTGACGACCCTGTCCCAGTGTTACACCATACAATTCCGACGCTGACCGCCAGGATTCCGTGGGGTCAAAATGACCATGGTCAAGGATCCGACCAAGGCCCTAGCCCTACGCCGGGAGATCTGGGCTCTCCTGGAGAAGGAAGCCATCGAGCCATTAGACACGCATACACAGAACGGTGGCTTCTATTCCACGTACTTCATCATACCAAAAAAAGATGGGGGCCTCCGCCCCATACTGGACTTGAGGCCTCTCAACGACCATCTCAAGGTACTAAGGTTTCACATGTTGCGCACTATAGAGGTCTTACAGGGCATTCGACAGAACGACTGGTTCACTACCATCGATCTGAAAGATGCGTATTTTCATGTCCCCGTTGCACCTCACCACAGGCAGTTTCTTCGTTTCGCATTCGAGGGAAGGGCATATCAGTTCCATGTACTCCCATTTGGGATTTCGCTGGCACCCAGGGTTTTCACCCGGTGTGTAGCGGCGGCACTAGCTCCACTCCAAGCCCAGGTCCAAGATGCGTATTTTCCCTTACCTGGACAACTGATATCCCATATTACCAGGTTGGGGCTGACTGTAAATTACAAAAAAAGTTCCCTGGTCCCCAGTCAGCAGATAGGATTCCTTGGTATCCAGCTGGACTCCCAGGCAATGAAGGCTGTTCCCTCTCAGCGACGGGCCAGCAGTATCTGCCAGGGAGTCAGGCACTTCAGGGGAGGCAGAGCCCTGACTCTCAGAACGTTTCAGAGACTGCTGGGGATGCTCGCAGCAATCTCATCTGTGGTCCCACTGGGCCTCCTGTCATTGAGACCCCTCCAAATCTGGGTGAACAGCCTTGGTTTACATCCCACTCACCACAGACACAAGCTGGTCAGGGTCACTGCCAGCTGTCTGAGGCATTTACAACCCTGGAGGAAGGAAACGTATTTCGTTCAGGGTGTCCCCTTAGGGTCTATACCTTTACCGCAGAGAAGTAGTAACTACGGACGCTTCCCTAGAGGGGTGGGGTGCTGTATGGCAATGTCGGACAGTCGGAGGCCAATGGAATCTTTGGCAGCAGGGGCAACACATAAATGTGTTGGAGTTACATGTGGTTCTGCTTGCCCTAAAGCATTTCCTCCCAGTACTGGTAGGGAGGCATGTACTTGTCAGAACAGACAATATGTCGGTAGTCTACCACATCAACCACCAGGGGAGCACCAAGGCCAGGCAGTCCATGAGATTGATTCAGCAGCTTTTGCAGTGGGCTCACCCTCGCCTGCTGAGCCTGAGGGCAATGTACTTACCTGGCACCCAGAACGAAGCTGCAGATCTCCTGTCCCGCCAGCGTCCCCATCCGGGAGAATGGAGACCTCACCCAGAGGTTGTACAAGCCATCTGGCACAGGTACGGCGAGGCGGAAGTGGATCTTTTTGCCTCCCAGGCAACGACACACTGTCCTCTCTGGTTTTCTTTTGGGGAACCAAGTCCCCTAGGCCAAGATGCTCTGGCACACGCATGGCCCATGCAACTGCTGTACGCTTTCCCACCTCTGCCATTAATATTGCCAACACTGGACAGGGTGTCTGCAGCGGGACACGAGATACTGCTAATAGCCCCCAGATGGCCAGGAAGAGTATGGTTTCCAGTGTTACACCAACTTCTACAGGGAGAGCCTTGGTGCCTTCCGGTGAGAATGGATCTCCTCTCACAGTTGGCCGGCCAAATCTGGCACCCAAACCCATCTCAGCTGAAACTTTGGGTCTGGCCTCTGAAGGGCCAGAGCCATTGCTAGGGCTCTGTGAGCCAGCAGTGGTGCGGACTATTCACAGTTCCTGGGCACCCTCCACCAATGTGCTCTATGCTAATAGTTGGAAGTTTTTTGCCAAGTGGTGCCAAGCTCAAAATCAGGAACCAACACAATGCTTCATACCGGTACTCAGTTTTCTCCAGTCACTCCTTGATCGGGGCCTCGCAGCCTCCACAATCAGAGTGTATATTGCTGCCATCTCATCTATGCACAATAGAGTGGAGGGGGTGACTGTTGGGTCCCACACTCTGGTGACCCGCTTCCTAAAGGGGACTCAGCGATTGAGGCCTCCTTGGCGAAACCCAGTGCCCTCCTGGGACTTGCCCCTTGTTTTGTGTGCACTGTGCAAACCCCCATTTGAACCCCTGGGGGGTATAGAGTTGAACTGGCTGTCCATGAAGACAGCCTTTCTCTTGGCCATTACATCAGCAAAGCGGGTAGGAGAGCTACATGCCTTTTCCATAAACGGAGAGTATCTGCATTGGCATCCGGGGGGTACAGGAGTAACCTTATGGCTGAACCCCTCTTTTCTCCCAAAGACCTTTTCGTCCTCATACATCAACCATCCTCTTAGGCTGGCAGCCTTTGAACCCCGAGATCAGGGGTCTGAACTAGGGTTGAGCACTGAGCTTTTGTGCCCTGTACGGGCACTCAGAATTTATCTTCAGGAGACCGCCCAAATTTGGGCGGTTGTTGCATTCTTTGTCTGTCATACAGGGCCAAGACGGGGCCTTGCCTTGTCCAAACAGCGGCTGTCAAGATGGATAGCCGAGACCATCGGCCATGCTTACAAGAACAGTGGTCTTCCAAGCCCTTCTCATGTTCGGGGGCACTCCACCAGGAGTGTGTCTACATCGTGGGCAGTCCTACGAGGCGTGCCCCTCTCAGACATTTGTGCGGCAGCTTCATGGGCCTCAACCTGCACATTTGCTAGATTCTACAGGGTTAATGTTGTACCACATAACCCAGTGGCTGCAGCTGTACTTCCTACACCTTCACAGCATCCCTAACAGGCAGGTAACAATTCCTCCTGACTTTGTTGATATTAGCCATCCAGGTGCTGAAAGCACCAGAAACGAAATAGAACGATGGTTACGTATGTAACCGCGGTTCTATAAGTTTCGGATGACCGCCAGAGTTCGGCAGTCACTCGGAATATCCACGAGAAGATTGCCAAGAGGTCACTTCCTGGGTGGGCCTGCCCTTTGTGCCAGGGCACAGGGCATACGTCACCCAGGTCACAGCTGACTTTGTTGATACAAACACTCGACCTGCACATGCGTGCGATGGATATCCAGGTGCTGAAAGCACTGCCTCTGGCAGTCATCCGAAACTTATAGAACCGCGGTTACATACGTAACCATCGTTAAGGGCCCATAAAATACCATTCGGGCAACTTTCAGCCCAACCAATGTTACATACCATATTAGGAGACCTTAAGGAACAGTGTGAAATACCCTATATAATCATTCTATCACACCTTTAACAGAGAGAGGTGATCAGAACTGTCAGAACACAGCCCTATATGCATTGATCACTTTTGTATGGACGTGATCCAATGTGTTTCTCCCCTGGTTGGACTTTTAACGTTCTGATAAAAACTGGTTAAGACTGTGCTGAGATTAGTCTGATTAAAATCTCCTGCTACAATGAAAACTCCTTCAGTTGAGAGAGTTCAGTTGTTCAGTGATAGCAGAGTGTAGAGGCTTCAGTGCCAGTCCAGCATTAGCATGGGGTGGGATGTAAACAGCTGTCACATAAACAGAGGAGAGTTCCCTTGGTGTATAAAAGGGCCTGCATTACACAATGATGTATTCAACATCATTCTCATTCATTTCGTATCAATCTACGAAATTTTGACAATATTTTGAATTCTATCTTCATGTAAGCTACTGCAGTCAATGGGAATAGAGCATCTTTAAACATCAGTTTTGGAGGAATCAGTCTTTGTAAAAAATTACAGATTTCTATGTTTAGATTAAGTACAGAAATTGTCAGAATCAAGTCTTGATAACTGATTATTTGACAATAGTTTGAAATCTGCCTTTATATGCAGCCCTGGTGATTGCCTCAGATATTGTGTAGTGTGAAGCCATCTTTGGTTTCTTACTTGGCACATAGCTCAACAAGATCATAACTTGCCCTTGATGTCTTAGTGCAGAATGAGTGCAGAATACGTATGGCGTTATATATGTGTCACATTCCTGAGCGAGTAATTGTATGTTTTGAGCACAGAGAACTATATTTTGCAAGCGCATTACATTGCATTTTGAACAGAAATTAACACTCGCAAAAAATAATTCAGTTTGAGTAAACAAAAACCTATTTCGTGCACAATAAATGTATTTGCATGTCTTTCTCTGCTCGCAGGTAGACGCTGCTGCGCTCCCGGTCATGTCTCCCTCGCTCTCAACCTCTTCTCTCTACGTGCTCAACTCTAGACATATGTTTAAATATATAGCAAAGTAATCAATGGTAGAAATAAACAGCTAAAAGTGGCCTACTGACTTAGCTAACAGTTGAAATGATTAGCTAAAAGTAATGGATGAATTTTGAAACATTAACCACACTTCAAGTAAAAGGCCTAGCTAGCTAGTATAATTTCTGACCAAACCAACCTAAATGTTTACAGTTCAATTGCATGAAAATGTAAGAATATTCACTTTAATATGATAAATAGTGTGAACACATTGGGAATTGATAGGGCAGGGTATGTGAGTTTATATGACAGGGCTGTGGGGAAAACTCAGACCAGAAGGGTTGGAAAGCACTGATCTACAGTATTTTATATTATTGACCGACCAGTATATTACAGACATGCCTTAAGCGAGGGAGACATGACTGGAGCGCAGCAGCGTCTACCTGCGAGCAAAGAAAGACATGCGAATACATTTATTGTGCACGAAATAGGTTTTTGTTTACTGAAACTGAATTATTTTTTGCAAGTGTACATTTCTGTTCAAAATGCAATGTAATGCGCTTGCAAAATATAGTTCTCTGTGCTCAAAACAAACAATTACTCGCTCAGGAATGTGACACATATATAACGCCATACATAAGGGCTCCTGCACACTGCCTGCGTGAGCGTGTCAGCTGCGTGGTGTGTCTGTTTTTATTTTGGCTCCCATGTAACAGGTTAGAGCTTGCACACGCCTGCGTGACACGCACGTCTCAGGCGTGGCTCGAGCCGCGCCAAAAACACGTGCATGCCAGAAATAGGACCGATGCCTATTTTTCACGCGACACGCAAGTGTGTTGGCTTCCAACATGCTAGCGTTTCCATGCAAAATAGAATACGAAAAGATGTCATTTTTTTTTACACGAATACATTTAATAAATGACATTTTGATGTGTGAAAGTCTCTAGGTTTTGACATAAATGCAGATATAAATGTAATATAAAAATTATAATTATCGATTTTCATATATTGCACCTGTCAATACAGAACGAAATATGCTGTAGCCTATTTTGCCGTCAATACTGCCAACATTGTCTTTGCTGTAATCAAATCAGTATATATTTATGTTTAACATGAAGTATACTACTGTTTGAGTGCAGTAAGTTTCCACAACTCTCTTATGGGCTGAAATATGTGCCACCAGAAACTGAATTTGAATCATTTATATTTTAATTTGAATTGCTAAACTTGAATAATTGCATTGCAATTGAATCACATAATTTGAAATTGTATTGTTTAATTTGAATCATTGCATTGAAAAACTGAATCTGAATAGTATAATTTGAAATTGAATTTATTTGTTTGGAACTGAAGTCCAATGAAATTTGATCCTCACTGAAAATTCAACTCTCTATGTATCTTTACATTCAGTTCTCACAATTCAGATTCAGTTCTCAAAATTCTAATTCAAGTTACTGTGACAGACATCCGGGTAGTTGAAGGATGAAGGAAGAGCAATCGAGCGCAGATTGATAGAGTTCAGTGGCGCCAGATACACAGGACTCCTCTTCGGACTCATAGATATATATATTGACTAGATGTCGCCTTGGCTACTGCTGTTCATTGGAACAAATGCGTCAATAGAGCCGCCATCTTGGCGCGGGGAAGCCACTCCTCTTTACGGCATCAGCGTCAATGTAGGCAAAGGTCTAATGGAAATAAAATCACCATAAATCGTCAAAATCTCATGCGATTTTCTAGTTTTTTTTGGTTCGTTTCAAAGGTCAGACATGTATTTATGATCGAGTCCAGAGAAAATTTAAGCTTTTGATATTAATATAATCTACTTCATGTTCAAAATGTAATTCCTAGTGCTAGTAGGCCTAGGTTTATTAGTCACATTCTTCCACTTAAGTAAACTTAAAATGAACTAGCCTAGCCTACTGCATGCAAAATGCCTACAATGGTGTGACTATCTATATTTGAAAATACATGTTAATTAATTTAAACATTTTAATTGTATTGGTTTACTTTGTATATCAGCAAGCCTGCAATACAATGTAATGTAAGAGCCAGTCCCCTGAGTTTATACAAGATGTTTCTACATTAAAACACAAAATAGTAAATTATTATGAGTCTATTTGTATCAACTCTAATATCTGATCGTTTGTCTCCTTCCTTAGAGCGTTTATAAATATTAAAATTAGTTTTGTTTGTGATTTAAAAATGTAGCTTTATCACCATGTGCAGTAACAAACAAAACAAAGAGACTAATTAATATGTATTAATACAAAGAATATTTATTATAATCAGTTCACAGTTCTGAGTCCAAACGGAAACTTCACCCTTCTGCTTCAAAGTGAAGTTTAAACAGACTGAAATGTCCAGGGTCACTCCTCCACTATTTATTCATTTATTTCTGCATGTATTTATTTATTTAACGAGACTTCAAGTCATGTTTCGTCATCCACAGTCCTAGTCCCACCAGACTCCCTTTAGGAAACCTGTGATTTAAACTTCAGCAGGCTGTGACAGTCCGCTCTGCTCAGTCCTGGTTCTTGTTCTCCCGGGCTTCCCTTCCCTCCAGCGGGCCCAGCAGTACGGCCTGGGCCTCCAGCAGCGTGGTCTCAGTTTTGGCTCCCAGGAAGTGGGCAGTGAGCTCCAGATCCTGCAGCCGCAGACGGACTCTGCTGCCCCGCTGTAGCTTCTCTCCGTCCGCCGGCCACCAGCAAACGCAGTGGAACTTCCCGCCAAAATCTACGTACAGGTCATCCTGGACTACGTGTAGGCATGTAACGATTAACGGTAAACCACGGTAAAAATGTTGACGGTAACAAATAATCTTTTCATTTAAAATATCCTTATTATCGTTGTGGATTACCACGGTTTGGAAACCTATGCTTAATTCTTCCCAGCTTCATCTGAGGCTCCTGAAGTTGCCGCGCAGCCGCACTGTGTGTGTTTCTTTCTTTCTTGAAGTTGGAATCATGTCAGAAGGAGGAGATGACAGCACTCAGGACATGTATCAGCCTTGTAAAAAAGCCCATAGTTACGATAGTAACACTTGCTCTCTCTCCTGAGATGATTGACAAATCCGTGACAAGAGTTAAATGCTTTGATCTCCTGCCAATCACTCGCGCTCAGACAGGAGAACAGTACAGAATGTAGCAGCATGTTAACGGACTTTTTTCTTTTTAATTATGTTGAAGTGAAGTGGTTAGCCCAGAACGTAAGTTAAAACTATTCTGTAGCTTGCTAAACTGTCTTGGGTTTTACTGCCTCATTATCTGTGTAAACGTTAACTGTTTATTCATATTTCAGTAAGTGTTCTGCTACGATGTGGATACACTTAGCCGGTGACATTTATTTGTAGAGAGAGAGATATATATTATCGCTTTGATAATATTGCTGTTGCTGCTTTTCTTATTGCATAGCTGATAGATGTGCAGATTGTTTAATATTACTTGTGCAGCCACGTGTTGATATTCAGGTTGTGTTTGCTAGCAACGTGCAATCGCCAGTAAACAGCATAGACAGTAAAAGAAAGGTAAACAGACTAGCGCTGTGGATCCACGTGCTTAGCTATTAAAGATGTATTACACTGTTTGCTCCGTTATGGATATGTGCTGTAATAGATGTGGCTTATTCTCAGTTTGTGTTACTGAGCAATAATATGTTACATTTATGTTAATTATTACAGAGACATTAATGTAATTCTTAGTATTGTTTCTTGTTATATGTTGGTGGCTATAACATTTAGTTTTGGTAAATAATGTTCATAGTAAGTCAGATGCTTATTAATGTGCATTATTATTTGCTTATATTTCAGAACCACATCCAACTTCACATGTTAACTTCATGTTGGAGTTGTAAATAAATCTTCCTGGATCTCAAAGTCAGACATCTCTGGTTCAAGTTCTTACTGGACACCCTACAGCGGGCCAGTGTTTCAGCAGCCTGTTTTCAATAGTTTTTACAAGCCTATTGCATACATTTTTGTAATATAATAAACACTGTTACACTTTTTGAAACTATGTCAGCTTGTATCAGTGTTTTCTAAACATATTGAACACACTTTTAAAAATACAGCGATATTACCGAAAACGTGATAATTTTGGTCACTATAACGTAAGGTTACATTTTCATACCGCCGGAGCTCAGATTGCAGGTCAAAGGCGACATATAAATCATAAAACATATTCTCACCTGTGAAATGTTATCCCTTGCTGTTTGGTTTTTTAATTTATTTCGTTCAAACATCCATAAGCAGCACAACAGTCTGGCATCTTTAGTGCTGATCCTGCGCCACTGAACTCTTATCTATCGATGTGCGCTCGATTGCTCTTCCTTCATCCTTCAACTACCCAGATGTCTGTCACAGTAACTTTAAATTGAATTTTGAGAACTGAATCTGAATTGTGAAGAGGGGACAATGGACAGCCTTGACTGGTGCCTCTACAGATGGGGAAGTAGTCTGATAATATTCTGTTGGTTCAGACAGCTGCCTGAGGAGCAGCATATAACACTTTAATCCAAGTCTGAAAAGTCGGGCCAAAACCAAACTTGTCAAGCACCTTATACAGATAATTGTGCTCTATGCGGTCAAAAGCCTTCTGTGCATCCAGTGAGACAAGTACTTCTGGAACGTGATAATTCAGATGAGTAGAGCAGATTTAACATTCTTCGCACATTACTGAATAAATGTCTACCAACCACAAACCCTGTCTGATCAGTGTGTATACATGTAGGCAAGACTGACTCGAGTCTGGAAGCCAATATCTTTCACCCTAACCCTAGTCACACCCTAGTAGACTCAATGGCCTATATTATAGGCCCTATAAGATTCGCATTTAGAAGGGTCTTTGTCTTTCTTAAGAAATACAGATATTGTAGCTTGGGCCATCGTTGTGGGCAAGGTTTTAGTCTCAAAACATTCACCATACACTTCTAGTAAGAAGGGTGCCATCTTCGCTGCAAATTTCTTATAAAATTTGACTGGAAAAACATCTGGTCCAGGGGCTTTACCAGATTTCAGACGTGTGATTGCATTAAGAATTTCCTCTACAGTGATGGGTTGATCGAGAGCTACTTTATCCGTTTCCTCAACACCCTTCAACTCCAGTCCATCTAACCACTGGGTTATTGTGTTGTCGGTGGCTGAATCCAAAGCGTACAAGTCTTTATAGAATTGCATAAATTGGCTGTTCATTGTCCTCTGATCACAGGTGACTTTTCCGTTATTTCTCGAATTTGATTTGCAGATTCAGATTTCCTAAGCTGATGACTCAATAGCTTGCCTGCACACTCACCATGCTCGTAGTGCTCAAAACATGATCGTAAGTGTAGGTCTTGAGTCTGACTGGTTGACATGATGTTGTATTCTGTTTGCAAAAGGAGCCTCTCCTTGAAGAGCTCAGGGGTAGGTGCAGATGCATGCTGTCGATCTACCTGCTGAATCTTATCATGCAATTCTGTTTGGCGTGCAGATAATCTCTTGTGCTCACTATCTGTATACAAAATAATAATACCTCTGATATATGCCTTCATAGTCTCCCATAATGTGCATCTGCTTACGTCTGGAAAGTCATTAGTTTGTAAAAATAAAAAGTCAATTTGGTCAGCTAGATATTTCACAAAATGTTCATTTGAGAGTAGACGCTGCAGAGAGACATGCTCCGGCAAGCAAAGTGCCAATACTAACTGGGATATGATCTGATATAACAATAGCTTCATAGCTACATTGTGTAATTTATGTTTTTTTTATCTTGAATCTTTAGAATTACTTGCATAAACAATAATAATCCAACATTGAGTTTTATTATGTCTTGTCGTGCTCAGCTTTGATGACCACGACCCTGCAGTGATCCATGAGAATGCAGCCCAGGTAGAAGCACTGGTTCCCATTCGCCTAGACATGGAAATAGACGGACAGAAACTGCGAGATGCCTTTACGTGGAACATGAATGGTAAATTGAATATAACATTATATATTAAAAGTCAATGTGCTTACCAACATCCAAAACAAACCATATTGTCACCTGTATAATTTATTTCAGAATGTCAAGTTATTACATTTTAGAATTTTATCTAACCTCACCAATCCGCCCTCTTCAGAAAAACTGATGACCCCAGAGATGTTTGCAGAGATTTTATGTGATGACCTGGACCTGAATCCTCTGGCCTTTGTCCCCGCCATTGCCTCAGCCATTCGTCAGCAGATTGAGTCCTACCCCACTGACAGTATACTGGAAGAGCAGGCAGACCAGAGAGTCATCATCAAGGTGGGTGCTAAATCAAAGGAACAAACAATCCAAAGAGAATATCAGGTGACTTGACAGGAATATACTCAGGGCATGAAGTTAACTTTTTTGACCACCAGCCACTGTGGCAGGTGAATGTTTAAATCCACCTGCCACAGGGACTTTTTACCAGCCAGTTTTTTTTTTGCGTCATAAAGGTGAAAAACAGGAATTGCTGTGACTCTATGATCCTATCCTGTCCTATTCATGGTAGCCTACTCGTGAACATTGCGCCGTCATCACGTGCTGTAGTAGGGGGGCCCGCCTTGATAATCCTGAATAGGGGCCGGTGTTGGCTCGTTATGCCACTGCATATAAGAGATGAGATGACTGACAAAATCAGGAGTAGCCTACGCGCACCACAACAACAACAAAACACTGGTGAATGCGCACCATAACACATGAATGTTTTTTGTATAGTTCTTAAAAATAAAAAAATAAATAAAAGGAAACTTGTTTTGGGGAGAATAATACTTATTACTATTAGGCTAATTAATTACTCTGGGCTGAGATTTTCTAGGAACCTTACCAAAAAGGCTCAGGATGCTGCAAATGTTGGTAAAATATGAAAAAGGCTGGTGGATTTAAGACACAAAATAATTTATTGGATGAATCCAATATGAACATATCTGTCATTGTCAGTGGCTTGTTAATCTTTACATTGTTAGTTAATTTCCTATCCTGGCCTTGGACACACATTCATACGGTTTAATAAAGTACTTATTGGACTTTAACTTATCATTGCACTTACAATAACGTAGCTGTCCTCAATTTAGGTCATCCTGTACGTCTCATCTGCGTTTTTTCCTGCATCCACCGCGTGCGTTTGTGTGTGTGTCTGTGCGTGCGTGTGTTTGTGTGTGTCTGTTTGTGTGTGATTGTGTGTGCGTCAGTCGCGGGGGAAACGGAGCAGTCCCGCCCGCTGCAGAGAGCCGACAATTTGAAACATCAGCGCTGACTTTAGAGTGAAGAAATGTTCCAGTGTACATTAATGTTAAAATGTATACAGGTTGGCAGGACGGTCTGAAATGTTTTGCACGGTCTTTTGCTGTACGTTTTGTTGGTAAATGTGAGATGTTCGAGTCACACACACGACTCGTCTTCATATCAGAAACTAGGAAATTAACTTTACCCGTTCTCACTCCCGCTTGGTCAGTGGCTGCACGTGGGATGCTGGGATTGTGTGAGTAATGAAAATGCGATAGGGGGCCCCGGCTGTCAATCAGTGTCTTCCAGTGATGCGGGCCCCTGATTGGACCAGGCCCGTAAGCAACCGTGTACCCTGCTTACCGATAGTTACGAATCTGAATCACTCAATTCTCATTGGCTACCCGCCAATGTGGCAGGTAGATTGACAGTTTAACCCGCCAATCAGAAAAGTTACCCGCATTTGGCGGGTGGGCGGGTGCCAATTTCATGCCCTGAATATACTTATTGACTTATACTCTCGACAAAATTGAGGCAATATAATTGGAGACTTTATGTCTACATGTCCTCGGGTTTCCAACACAGGACAAAATATCTGTATTAATTAGAGCTGTCAAAATTAACAAAACAGTAACGAGTTAATGCAAATTCCTTTTAACGCCACACATTTTTTTGGCGCGCGATTAACGAATGTGTGTTCTGTGATATTGCTCTGTAGTTCATCAAATCAGGAAGCGATGTAGCAATAATGTTGTTGACAGTGTTGCCAACTTGGCGACTTGTCCACAACGACGTACACAACAAACACCATGACCTTGGAACCACTACATAGGGCTGCACGCTCACATGAGAGAGCACACAAACCGAGAGAGACATCTCCACTAGTTATAATGCAAAAAACCTTTTTATTATGAGAGTATTACAGTGAGCAGTGGAGTACATGTGAGGTGGGAAACTTGAAAATATTTGGGACGCCATTAAGCAAAATCAGTTCTGGAATATGTGGAACAAGTTCAACATAAAACAGCAACAAGCATTACCCATCCAAAATTGTGACATCTGGATATCACATAAATCAAATACCATTAAATCAAATCAATTCAGATCAATTGATTATGAAAGAAAAACTCCAAACATTATAAGACACAGATTAAGACAACCAAAACCCACTTGACTTCCCAATTACTTGGGAAGAATTGACCACACAGACAAAAGCTCTCAAGCCAAGAAACATGTATGGTTCAGACAGAATTAAAAATGTTTAAATGCAGCACTCCAGAGAGGCAGGGTGCAGTGTTAAAGTTGTTTAATATTGTAATACAGTCAGGATGTTTCCCTGACATCTGGTGTGAAGGGCTTATTTGACCCCATTCATAAGAGTGGGCACAAATCAGACTCAACTCTTTTTGGCATGAAGGGCTCTATTACAGACTTACACTGTGGTATAGGGGGCAAAATGTATGATTTGGTTAAATCTGTGTATTTACAAAATATGGGTGCTGTTAAAATTGAAGACAAACTAAATAAATTTGGCACCCAGAGAAAAGGTGTCCATCAGGATTGCATTTTACGTCTGGCTTTATTAAATGTGTATATAAATGACTAACAACTAAATAACTTGCTGTTGAGTTGGGTCAATGTGCTGCTCCTGGCCTCTCCCTTCTAGATTGAGATATGAAGTCTCTTTTTTATTTTGATGCTGATGCACCAGTTTTAGATTAGATTAAATTCCTTTTATTGTCATTGTAAAAGAATACAACGAAATTCCATTGCACCAAGTGAGGACGGATCTCAAGCAATAAATAAGTAAAAAAAAATTAAAACAATAAAACTATATAAATAACATTTATACATTCCACTTCCACGCACACACCAACACTCACACTATCAGCAGGTACACGGCCAACATATTCTGTAAACATAAATAGATACAATTTATTGCACAATCCCAGTTAGCTGGATGATTGCATGGTAGTGTTCAGCGTAGTGATGGCCTTTGGGTAAAAACAGTCTAGTGGTGCGTGTTTTAAGTGTTCTGTATCGTCTGCCTGAGGGCAGAAGGTCAAAGAGATGGTGGGCAGAGTCTTTCAGTATATTTGTTGTTTTCTGGAGGCAGCGGGAGGTGAAGATGTCTTCCAAAGCAGGTAGGTGTGTGTTGGTTATTTTCAGAGCAGCTTTGATTACCCTCTGCAGGGCCTTTTTGTCAGCTGCAGAGCTGCTGCTGTACCACACCAGGATGTTGTAGGTCTGGACACTCTCAATGAAACAGCGATAGAAGGATACTAGCAGATGTTGTGATAGATTGACCTTCCTGAGAACTCTCAGAAAGTGTAGTCGCTGCTGTGCCTTCCTGATTAGGCAGTTGATGTTGTGTTTCCATGTGAGGTTCTCCGAGATGTGTGTGCCCAGAAACTTAAATGTTGACACCCTCTCCACAACACCCCCATTTATCACCAGGGGCTGGTACTCCTCCTTCTTCCTCCTAAAATCAACAATGAGCTCTTTTGTTTTTTTGGTGTTTAGAGCCAAGTTGTTAACTGTATACCAGTCTGTTAACCTCTGGACCTCCTCCCTGTATGCCGTCTCGTCTCCCCTGCTGATCAGACCAACCACTGTTGTGTCATCAGCAAATTTGATGATGACATTGGTGTTGTGTGTAGGTGTGCAGTCATGGGTGTATAGAGAGTACAGGAAGGGACTCAAGACACAGCCTTGTGGAGCACCTGTACTGAGAGACAGGGAAGAGGAGTGGTGGGGGCCCATCTTGACCGACTGTGGTCGGTTTGTTAAAAAGTCCCTTATCCATAGCAAGGTTATAATCGTTAACAAAAACGAACGAAATAACGAAAACTAGGTGGGAAAAAACATTGTCGTTAACTGAAATAAAAATAAAAACAATAACTAAACTAAAACTGTAATGTCTGTTTGCAAAACTAACTAAAATAAAATAAAATTATCGAGTAAATGTCCTTAGTTTTCGTCTTTGTCGATGTCTTTCATAGAGCAAATAACGTTATATCTTTCCGACCATGACATTTCCCGTAGACATGTATAGTTTCCAACTGGGAACCCAGAAATCCCAACATTCCATGTCAAATTGAACACAACATAGACCATGCCCCTCGCCTGGCATCATAGCGGTACCGAAAGTCGGAAGAAAGCGGCACCTATTTGATTATGACTGTGTCAGATAAAACCAAGTGCCTTGCAATGGAAGGTGGTAAAATATGTGGACAATTTATTACAGGGAAAAATTCCACGAATTACGTACATTTGAGAAGCGCACACAAGCTAGGAGGCTAACCCAGCTTACCTTAACAAGGTAAAGGAGAAAGCAAAGCCCCCTTTCCCTGAAACAGAAGTTAACCCCGGTAACATTACGGGCATGGATGTATGGATACAGGGCTAGGCAGCATGACAGAGACAACAGCAGGACAGAGAACACTACAGGAAGGCTTTCATCAGCGACCCAATAGCTGCTGGTTAGTACATACGCAGGAACACCAAAAGCGGGAGGAAGTGTGGGTTAATATGTGTATTAATACTGGGATGTCTACACAACTGTGTGAGTCGATTGACTTCAAAAAGTTTGCCACTTTACTCGAACCAAAGTTCAAAACACCTGTTCATGTATGTCTTCTTTAGTCTGTTGGCTATTTAGGTTTTTTTCCTGGAACACGTCACTTACACATTTTGCACTTACCTCGGTGTCTTGTGTAGACTGTTTACATATTTATTATGACCATATGTAGGCTACATTTTATGTACTGATGTTATTGTTGAATACATTGTGAATACATATTTCTAAAATTGCATGATGTTTTTGTTGTTATTATTACACAATACTTTTTCTGACCTTTTTGAATCCCCCAACAAATAACCCATATTACAAAAAAAGACTAAAACTAATAAAAACTAAACTAAAACTAAGCATTTTCAAAAAATAAAAACTAAACTAGCAAACCCGCTTTAAAAACTAATTAAAACTAAACTGAATTTGAAAACAAAAAGTCAAAACGAAATAAAAATAAAAACTAATGAAAAATGCAAAACTATAATAACCTTGATCCATAGGCAGATGTTGTGATCAAGGTCTAGGTTTTGTGTTGGTTTAAAGCTGTTAGATAGACTAGCTGGCTATGTATGGTGTGTAGGGGGCTGTGTGTGTCCATGTTGCTATAGAGATTAACGCAGCGCGATAGAGAGGGAAAGGGATGATGCCTTAATGGCCCAACAGCCAAACAAAAGTGTCTAACCTGGCTAAAGGATGGCGTTGATGTTGGACTCCCACTTCAGATCCTGGGAAATGATGGAGCCCAGAAACTTGAATGAGTCCACATTTGACACTGGGCTGTTGGATATTGTGAGGGGGGAGCAGCACTGTGGGGTGCTTCCTAAAGTCCACCACCATCTCCACAGTCTTTAGAGTGTTTAGCTCTAGGTTGTGTTAACTGCACCAGAGCACCAAATTATCAACCTCTTGCCGATATGCAGACTCATCACCATCCTGGATGAGCCCAATGACAGTGGTGTCGTCCACAAATTTTAAGAGTTTGACAGCTGGGTCCTTGGAGGTACAGTCATTTGTTGTGTGTAATCAACTTTATAGAAATGCTGCCAAACCCATACATTTTAAAAATGTTTGACATATAGCCCCATTCAACCATATCAAACGCCTTCAGAATATAAGTACCTTGGCACAATAATTGATAGCAAGCTATGTTTTGAACCACACACTGATGCTGTTTGTGCCAAAGCCCATCAGCGTATGTACTTTTATCGTAAACTGAGGAATTGTAACATTGACCCCACTTTTATGAGAATGTTTTATTCCTGTTTTATAGAGTCTGTTTTAACCTTCTGTTTTATCTGCTGGTTTGGTTCTCTGTCCATAAAAAAAAATAAATAAAATAAAAACGACTAGAAAGTACCGTCAGGACATGTAGCAAGATTGCAGGCATCAACTTCCCCACTCTCTCCCACATCTACTCCAACAGAGTGGCAAAGAAGGCCCAATCCATTGCAGCTGACCCTAGCCACCCCTTGTCTTGCCAGTTTAAGCTACTTCTATCAGGCCGTAGGTACTCCATGCCCAGATGCAGGTCCAATAGACTCAGAAACTCTTTTATCCCGACTTCTTATTTCCGAACCCCTTCTCGCTGCACCCTTGCCCGGATCACACACATCTTCAAACTTGGCCTTCATTTTGATCTCAACTACACACCTGTAAAGTTTCATGACTGAATCTTGCTTGGTTGTGATGCTATCACTGTGACAAAATCTTTCCGCAGACAGAAATTAAAACACCTGCCAAAGGCATTAAAGGAGAACTCCGGGCAATTTTTACGTTAATCTTGATCGCTATACGTATGTGAGTACTGTCGATAGCAAAAAAAAATTAAAGCTGCAAGCAGCGTTGGACGGGCACTGCGCCTCTGCGCGCGTCGGGGTTACTGGCGGACGCCGCTCCTTGCGACCGTGCATTTGCGCGGCACTCAGACACCGCAAATCGTCACCAATGAAAAGGGAACTCCCTGCTGAGTTCAATGATACCTCACACAAAACTCTACGTCACTACGTCTACAGTTAATTAGCTGTGAAAGGGGGCATGGCTAAATCATAGGGGGCGGGCCAAACCATGACCAATGAAAACGGAACTCTCTATTGAGTTCAATGATACCTCATACAATAGTGTACAATAAACGTGTCATTAGTTATTAAAGAGTGAGTGGCTTAAGAATATGGGGCGGGGCAAATCGTCACCAATGAAAAGGGCCAACGATAAACAAACTCTATGCTGAGTTCAACGATACCTCACACAAGACTCTACATCAAACGGGTCATTAATTATGAAAAGGAGCGTGACTAACGCATAGGGGGTGGGTCAAACCATCACAATCAAAAAGGAACTCTGCTGAGTTCAATGATACTTCACACAAGACTCTACCTTAAATGGGTCACAAGTTATGAAAGGGGGCGTGGCTTAAACATAGGGGGCGGGCAAAACCATGACCAATGACAAATGAACTCTCTGCTGAGTTCAATGATACCTCACACAAGACTCTACCTTAAATGATTAAAATGTTATGAAAGGGGCATGGCTTAAGCATAGGGGGTGGGCCAAACCATCACCAATGAAGAAGGAACTCTCTGCTGCGTTCAATGACACCTCACACAAGACTCTACCTTAAATGATTAAAATGTTCTGAAAGGGGGCGTGGCTTATGCATAGGGGGTGGGCCAAACCATCACCAATGAAGAAGGAACTCTCTGCTGCGTTCAATGACACCTCACACAAGACTCTACCTTAAATGATTAAAATGTTATGAAAGGGGGCGTGGCTTATGCATAGGGGGTGGGCCAAACCATCACCAATGAAGAAGGAACTCTCTCCTGAGTTCAATGACACCTCACACAAGACTCTACCTTAAACGGTTCAAATGTTATGAAAGGGGGCGTGGTCTGAGTAAGTAACTTTAACGTAAGTTTTCATCTTTAACGTCTTAAGATGGCACAGACCAAATTTGAAGTTGATTGGATGAAATCTCTAGGAGGAGTTTATTAAAGTACGACATGTGGAAATGGCCAAAATCGCACTAATTTCAAACTTTCAATTCAAAATGGCGGACTTCCTGTTGGGTTTAGGTATGGCTCCAATGACATTTTCTGTGCGTCTTGACATGATAGATATGTTTACCAAGTTTCTTGAGTCTACGTTAAACGTACTGCAGGGGCTCAATTTTTTTAATTTTGTAGGGTAAGCCCCTCAAAAAGGCAATTAATTTGCCGGGCCCTAATAATTCCTTTAGTTCCAATAGGGCCTTCGCCGCTGTCAGCACTCGGGCCCTAATCATTCCTTCAGTTCCAATAGGGCCTTCGCTGCTGTCGGCACTCGGGCCCTAATAATAATAATTCCTTCAGTTCCAATAGGGCCTTCGCCGCTGTCGGCACTCGGGCCCTAATTAAAATGTCTGTGCAACATGAACAGGGCCCTTACATGACAACAAGATGTATTTTCAACTCAGACGTTTAAATTCACCTACCCTGTTAGCTGCTAGCTGCTGTCTGGGATGAGTGAGTGTGTTCAGCCAAGCTTCGGTAATAATCATCAAGCAGCAGTTCCGTGTGTATTTGTAGCATATATATCCATATTGTGTGCGATCCATCTGGCGTTCGTGAATAGGAGTCTCGGCAGTGGCGAACTGTGTGTTAGTTGCCTTAGCCAGGCTAGCAAGCCCGATCGACATCCTTCTACTTCCTCCCCGCATTCCTCGCCTGCTGCGGCCGACAACAATCCACGGGCGCCTGCTGGTCTGGTGGATGTTCTCCAGAGGACAGTTCATGCTTTCGCAGTGAAATTTTGAAGTTTATTCCCCACTCAAAAATAGGTAATTGAGCACTGTAGTGGTTATGATCATATCAGTGACTGTGTAACTACATGGATACGGGCCAAATGATGCCTGTTTCTTGTACAGTAATAGCGTTACTGAAGGCTAGCTCTAGCTCCATAGTTACGTTACTCCAAGCTTCTTCCCTTGTGAACACCTCCGCTCTTCACACACTACGCTCCGATCTCCACACTGCTGTTTACCTTTTCCTGCTACAACTGAATTCCCAAGGGACTTCAGCGCAAGACTACAGCTAGCCTTCTGTAACGCTGTTACTTTACTAGGAACAGACATAATTTGGCCCGTTTCCATGTAGTTACATAGTCATTGATATGATCATAACCACTACAGTGCTCAATTACCTATTTTTGAGGGGGGAATAAACTTCAAAATTTCGCCGCATTCAGTTCATTAATACCTGACAATGGACACCTCACTTAGCAATGGGAGCTATTTATTGTCCGCTCAACACTTAAGCTCAGACAGCTACGAGCCAGAAAGCTAACGCTATGCTTGCAGGATTCAAAATCAATAACGTGTACAGTTGGCAATCAGTAAATATAATTTTTACAGTATGTTTAACAACAGGACAAGCTAGCTATCAGCCATGTCATTGTCCCCAAAACAGTATAACAATTTTCACGAAGAATTATCCGCCATGTGTACTGTCAGCCACAGCCTGAAGAAGCGACCTGAACAGCGAACGGGATGTAAGATAACATTATTCGCTGTGAAACAAAGGACGTTTGGGAAGAGCAGTGTAACTTATTTCTTGCAGCTTGTGTATTAGCACCATCCTGTGAATCAACAGATTCACATTTTCTTTTTATTTTAATGTGTCAGTTTCACCTGAACTCCTATAACACTTTTTTATGGACACCCCGCAGCCAATCAGAATCGAGTATTCACCAAAACCTGTGCTCTCGGAACATCCCTCCCATCTTCTGCACACCTAGACTAGGCTTCTTACAAAGGTCTTTGTAATCTTGTCAAGACTGCGCTCTATTTTTCTTCCAGTGATAGAAGAATGTCGTGTTCTCTTCAGGAACTGTATTGAGACAAATAAGAAGTCGCTGTAATGCTAATGTAATGTGTAGGATTAACTTGCTAAAAAAAAAACACTTGAGTGTACATAATGTTTATTTGTATTCCTCAGCTGAATATCCACGTGGGGAACATTTCTTTGGTGGACCAATTTGAGTGGGACATGTCAGAGAGAGAGAATTCACCGGAGTCATTTGCACTGAAGCTGTGCTCTGAGCTGGGTCTGGGTGGAGAGTTTGTAACGACTATCGCCTACAGCATTCGTGGTCAGCTCAGCTGGCACCAGAGGACCTATGCCTTCAGGTAACTCACCCACTCATTTAAGAAATATGTTAACACTGGAAAGATGGTCTTTTCATAAAATTGGGGTGTCTTTGCAGTAGGCGAAAAAAATTGAAATTGGTGCTACATCTATCTAATAAAGTGGGACGTGTGTGTGTGTGTGTGTGTGTGTGTGTGCGCGCATGTGTGTGCGTGCGTGTGTGTGTGTCTGTCTGTCTGTGCGTCTGTCTTAATATCTCAAAATATCTCATGAAACGTTCTTCCAATCTACTTCACACTTGGTTTCCTGGGTACCCAATGAACTTGAGGTTTGGATTTTGGAGCAATTTGGACAGCGTTGGATATTAAAAACTGTTTTAGACGGACTATCCGAAAGCACGATAACGCTATATGGTCGAACAAGATAGAGACTGGAGAGAAAGAGTGCCCAGCGGCGTTAGAACAAAGCTGTGAAATCAGAGAAATAAAACGTGTTTTCGCCGTTTCATCACTAGAAATGTAACTGTAGCAAGCATCTCACTATCACTAATGTTTTTGGAGTATGTAGGCTCATCCCAAACTTTCTACATTTTACCCTTTGAGCTGATGATCTTTGGTGTATTATGTTAATGATTCATTACTGCCATGCTTGTAATTTGCTCACAGTGAGAATCCACTCCCGACAGTAGAGATTGCCATCCGCAACACAGGTGATGCAGATCAGTGGTGCCCCCTGCTGGAGACCCTCACAGATGCTGAAATGGAAAAGAAGATCCGAGACCAAGACAGGAACACAAGGTAAGACATTCAGATACAGATAGGTCAGATTCTTTCAATATGTATATATCTACTCCACTGTACCTGCTACCTGAGGTTTGTTGACCGTTAGCTAGTCTCGCTTTGCTCCCAGAATGCTATGTGGACTAGCCAGACCCTCCTCCACAGCGTGTGGAGATTAACTAGATAATCATATTCCTGGGCCTAGTTGTTCAGAAGTAATCTGGGTGGATTTTGGCTTTCGGATTGGATCAAATCTTTCAAATGAGTTGTTCAAAAGAAAAAAAGGATTCTGAAATCGGATTAGATCACGTAATGCAATTTTGGTCCTAATCTGGATTAAACCGTCAGCATGTGTTGTTCAAAACTTTTCAGTAGAATTGGGATACCTTTGATCCGTGAAATCTGGATCATCGTGATCCCAGCAGAAGGGTGGATTTCAGGAACAAAATGTAACAAAACTAACTTAAAAAATCAGACAACATTCGTATCATGTAGTATACAGTATATACATGTATTTATATTTTGCACCTGATTTGATACAATGATAAAGTAGAACTCAGAACTTTTAAGTAAAATAAATATTAGCAAATCATGGGATTTCCGGATTTCCAGAGATTAAACTTTTTGAACAACTGGGATGCTCAGATCATTCCTACAGTTTTTGCAGAATTCTTAAAATAACGTGAGTACAATGTGTATTTCTAGGCGTATGAGACGACTGGCCAACACTGCTCCTTCCTGGTAGAAAGAGACATGAAGCTGCATCAGATGATGTGTCCTCTGGAGACTCCTGGTACTCAGATGACGTGTCCTCTGGAGACTCCTGGTACTCTGAAATGATCACCAAATACATACAAAGTCACACACACACACACACACACACACACACACACACACACACACACACATACACACACACACACGGATGTTCCTGTAAGCATGACTGCACTCACAGACACGTTGTCAGTCTCCATGGGCACCTCACTGTCTGAACACAACACACAAATCCAAGCATTCTTCTGCACACACAGTATGCCGTCATTATGTTTCACCTTGCCTTCAGCACATCAGTCATAGCAACAGTTCAGATCTAACCCTAACTAAAAGTTACACACACCACACCATGTAACATTCACACTGCGTATGTTAAGTCAAAACACTTGGGATTACAGTACAATGACTGATTTTAATGTATCTGTATGAATACAATATGGACATTGTTTGTATAACATCATCAGGGCAACTCTTACAACAATCATTTTAAATTCTTCAGACCTTTGTATTTATGTAACAGAGGTCTGCCGTTACCCTGTCTACTATGGTCAAAATTCCAGTTGAAATGACAAAAAGATCTATGATTGAGCAGTCTAATTTACATTAGACTGGCTTAATCAACGTGTAGTACTGCACTGTAAGTGTTTTTTGTCATTGTCACAGTAATATTAATTACACTTGTGTTCCAGATATGACAATTCAAAGGCCCAATTGACACAAAATCTCTTATATTGAAGACACTCTTATTTACATTCAGCACATACAGACAGGTGACAAATTAAAGAAAAAAACAACAAAGTGTCTTAGGTGTTGGAACACCATTCTTCCAAAAGAAGATGGTGCTTTGATGGTTGGCGATAAGGCCCTGTCTGACACGTCAGTCCAAAATATCCCATAGGTGTTCAATTGGTTTGAGATCAGGGGACTGCAAAGGCCAATGATTCACAGCATTTTCATACTCTGCAACCATTCAGTGACCCCTCGTGCCGTATGGATAGTGATACTTTGATCCTGGAAGAGACCACTCCCATTAGGATAGAAATGTTTCATCATAGGATAAAGATGATCTCTCAGAACAACTTTGTATTGTTTTGCATGACCCTTCCCTCTAAGGGGACAAGTCGACACAAATCATGCCAGCTAAATGCCAACCACAGCATAACTGAGCCACCAGATACCCTCACTGTAGGGGTCAAGCATTCAGGCTTTATTGTTCTCTTGGTGTACGCCACACATGAACTCATCCACTTGTCGAGAATATGATGGATGATTCATCTGACCAAATCACTTTTTTCCACATCTCTGTTGACCACTGCCTATGGTTTTTACACCACTGAACTCTCAAATGTGCATTCATCTTTGTAAAGAGAGGTGTATGCACTGCAACACTGCTATAGTTTTCCATCTCTATGTAATTGTCAAGGGACTTTTCTTGCTGACACAGTCTGATTACGTCCTGAATTGACATTCCCAGTCACCTTAGGAAGAATTGTTCTTTTTTTCTTTACATTTTGCACTAATGCACGAGCACGAGCATCAAATGACTTTTTCTGACCCTATTTACTGATGTCTTTCCCATAGATCAAAATGTACTTTAGATCACTGTTCCTTTTGAAACACTAGCCAGTTGAACTGTCTTTGTGACTGAAGCTCCTGCCATCCATGTCCCAACAATGAACCTTCTTTCAAAGTTACTTATGCTGCGTTCAGACTGCAGGCCTTAATGCTCAAATACGAAAAAAATCAGATATGAGCAAAAAAATCGGATTTGGGTCACTTTTGCCTGCAGGCTGAATGTAGCCTTAGTTCTTTTACTTTTGCCAGCTTGATACAAAATCAGAATCGACTGGGCCTGTTCATCATTTTATACAAGCCACAGAGCATGACTGGAGGTTACTTGAATTGTACCATGTAGTGTACCTGTGTGGAAGCTTCTGCATTAATTATCTTTCCCTACTCATTTATTCAGGTTTGTCCTTTAATTTGTCACCTGTCTGTATATGCGCCTCTGTTGGGCAGATCTCCAATCTGTTTGCAATCGGTCTTTGTTTTTTCGGCTACATGTAAATCAGGGTCAGCCTTTCTCCAGTCCAGAAGTAGGTAATGCAACTGAAGCTGAATGGTAACTGCTAAAAATGCCAGAAGAAGAATAACTTCTGCACTTTAGCAGTTTGGTTACAAAAGTTTAGCTAGCAATGGCTAACAACTATCCATAAGTTAACACAAACATATGAATGAATGTTATGTATGAACTACGAGTGAGATAAAGTTTTTTTGTCTTCATGACTCGTGCCGCTCCCCCACCCCATACAGATAAATGCTGTCTCACCCACATGAATCATTCAGTGATCAACTTTACAGTATCTTGGTGCACCTTGTATTTTATCATGTGGAGAAATGGCTGGAGCTGTTTTGCTTTTGCTTTTTAGCATAATTTTAGTGTAACTTCAGCTGCTATTATTACAAATACAGAGGAGACATACTGTTGATATAATAAGACAAATGGATATATCCACAGACTGCTTACTGACATAAGTATACTATGGGAGGAGTAAAGATTACAGATGTGTCTTGGAAAGATGGATTAATTGTTTGTTGATCCAGATTCTCATATGCAACATTGGCTTAAATGTTTTCCACAGCAGACAAAAGAGCAGAAATGGGCCTGGCGCCACTAGTTGCCAGTTGTATTTTTTCACCCTCTGTTTAACCATTCTGTAGAAAAATAGCAAAAACAATATTATTGGCCAAGATACATGATGTAATCGCTTAGCTGTTGTTTCAGACCAATTTGTTGTGTTTAAGGCATGTGTGTAGGAGCAGTGCTGTCCATCTGAAACAGAGCTCGATAGAACACATCACTTAGTTTAAGCCTGCTTGCTTTAATGGTTTCAAATGGAACTTTCGGCCCTAATTCAATTTTCCCTCCATTTAAGCAATCCACAGAAGGAAAATGACAGGGTAGTGAAGAGACAGTCAACAAGAGAGAAAGAGAGAGGTGCAAGCCGCAACCGGCTGTTTTTACACTCGTACGAATCGTTCATAGATTCAAAACATATTTAGCGCTCTGCTAGTACTACATTCTGAAGTGAGTGCTCTGATTAATAAGTGTATTCTAAAATAGGCTATATATCATGATTTATTAGGAGAAACCAAGTAATTCTATATAAAATCAGACATTCAGCACCCCCATAGCCCGGATGGAATGATCCTTGTTTTTATAACCAAATTTTCTGACACTGCAACAATTTGAAAGTGAGATTCGTAGTTGAATCGGGCTCCTTCAATTAGTCACCTATTTGGTGGCACCCCCAGACTATATATCAAACCTTTGTCAGTGGATGATACATCAGAAATAGTACATAATGCCACTATGTGTAGGGTTTGAACATGATAGCGGGAGGACCCAAAAAGACATAAAAGTCACAATTCTCATTAGGATAGTGTGTATTGGTAAGCAAACTTTCCTACAAACAAACTCTTATGCTATCAGAATCATTTGGAAGATGCAATAATCTGAGTCAGTAAGTCCTGCTTATTTATAGGGGCTTTAATACATGTTAGTGAGCCACATCAAAGTGTTTTGGCTACTTAGGTATACTGTGGCTGGTGTTAGTGTTTTTTACCTGACTGAAATAACCAGTGTGCATGTGTAAAATCAAACTACAACAATCCCTGGTAATGTCACTGCTGTGTACTGCTCAGTACCATAAAGTGTTTGCAGCCAATTAGAGAGGGGGTTTGATTTTTGCATGTAGACATGTTATTTGTGCACCTGTGTTCATTTGCATGCTAAAACATAGGAAGTTCATACTGTACCCTGTGCATGAGGGACTGATTATTCCCATTGTTACTTCTGTTTGCACAGTGCCTCACATTGCATCAGTGTCAGCAAGCTGACAAGAACCAAAGTAAAGTGATGATTTTCAAGTTGAACATATGTTAACGTATGTAATTCACTGTCACTTCTTGTCCTCTTCTTTTATAAAATTGCTATACCTTTATAGTGGACTTGTTTTTTTAATATGAAAAGTAACATTAAAGAAAAACTTGTTGGAAAATTTTTGTTTTGTTAGCCTGTGTTTATTGTTTATAGTTTTAATCTATCTTAACCATAAGATGAATAACTTTGCATAAAATGTGTGAGTCTTTTTAGTAATCACCCTGCACAACATGGATGAAAATTTACATTATTCTTGCGTGAGGAAGAAGTCCTTAAAGGCACTTAAAGAATCTGGGCAGTATGTATAGGCCTACATTTTCTCAGAGAAACAAAAATGTTTACATTTCGGAATGTATTATGATAAGGTGCTAAAAAGATACAAGATCTTTCACAATACCCACACTATTTGAAAAAGTTGAAACCTTCCAATGTGTAGCATGAAGACTCTTCTTGGGGATTTTAACATTGATGTTTCTAAAGCGGATAAGGCTCAAAACGATTTTATTAACATTCTTTATCCCTGATCTCTACATTAAGAGAACAGTAAATTTCAGCTGTCAATCGTGACGTTTCACCCTGTTTTTATAGCATCAAATAACTAATAAAAACAAAACTGATCAGAAAAATGAACATTTGAACATACATCAGTATGATCAGAACTAACTAAAATGACAGAAACCATCTTTGGGAAAAATGTATTTGAGGTGTACTTTGATTTATTTTTTTTGGCCAATGTCTCATCTGTTTACATGGAGGGGGTTGGGATTTATGACCAATGACCTTACGAGTTAGCAACTCATTCAGTTGCACAGCTTCCGGGAAGGCTGCTCTCGTGTATCCTCGTTCATTGCTCCTCGGTGATCCCTCCTCGATGCTCGCTCCTCGGGGCAGAAATAAGAGCTTTGAGACGGCCTTCACTGAGGATGGACTGAACAACTTCCGGTTTAGCCGAGGACCGACGAGTCAAGGGTCAAGTAAGGGTTATGAGATGCTGTCGGTACACGATCCGTTTTGCCTGCACGATCCGTTCTGCACATGCGCAAGATAATACTGTTTTACGTATCCATACGACCTGCACGATCTGTTCCACGCTAGCCTATGGCTAGCCTCCACCGGGAAGCTAACGTTAGTTTAGCTAACAGCTAATTCGGCTAACCGCTAGCTGACAGCTAGATTCAGTCTAAAATAACGTTAACTCAAACGTAATGGGAAAAGCAGGCTACAGCTAAATTAAGACTTCACAGTAATAACAATAAAGACAAGTATTGAGTGATTGTATTTTAAATGAGCACAAGTAAAGTAGAACTGATGTAACAGCTGTTATATATGTTAGGTGTTTGTTATATATGTCAACGTTTATTTTCAAGTTTTATTTTGAGGGTCTTTTAAAGTTATTACATGCTGTCTCAGCTAGCAGTTAGCCGAATTAGCTGTTAGCTAAACTAACGTTAGCTTGCCTGTGGAGGCTAACTGCAGACCGCTACAATCAGCTAGCAGTTAGCCGAATTAGCTGTTAGCTAAACTAACGTTAGCTTGGCTGTCGACCGGAAGCGTGGAGCAGATCGTGCAGTGTCGTAAATCCTCGTACAACCGCGCATGCGCGAACATTTTGCGCATGTGCAGAACGGATCGTGCAGGCAGAACAGATCGTGTACCGACAGATGCAGCTCTGGAAGGTGCTCCATGAAGTCCTCAAGTCCGGGGTCACAAAACCCCTGTGCTTACTGACAACAAACATCAAACACAATACCAGAAGGGAGATCACGTGACCGACGAACTGCATGGCTGCTCAAGGTTAGAGCTCTCCGCCCTATCTCTGTATTTTTATTGAAAACCAGGTCTATTCTTTTTTATTCTACGCCAATCCTTTGATTTGTCACCACAGCCTTAGCGGAATGCCTGCAGGAGCGAAAAAGCAGACCCCGCTGACATTTAACCAAGCAAAGAATTCTGCCAACGATGCTAGCATGGCGGCGGCTAGCGAGGTTTCTGATGCTAACGCGGATCTACGTATGGAGGAGGCCATGGCCAGGGTCCTGGAAAGGCAACAAAGCGGTGAAGGAAGCGTTGGCAGAAATTGACACCTCGCTTCAACACATCAGGACAGAGCTGGAGAGGCAGGGAACTACAGTAAGAGATTTATTACAGCGACTAGATGAGGCGCAGAAAGACAACAGACAGATGAGAAACATGGTGAAAGCCTGTATTGATGACCAGAGGAAATTTGAGTTGAAGTTGGCTGAATTGGAAGACCGATCGAGAAGAAATAACGTCTGCGTCATTGGGCTGAAAGAGGGCAGCGAGAAAGACGACCCAGTTGGATTTTTGCAAAAACAGTTGCCAAAGTGGATTCCATCCTTACAGAACAGGGCTACCATCGAAATTGACAGGGCACACAGAATCTACGGCAGGGGGGCAACAACGCACGCGGATTCTCAGGCAAGCAATTATTCAGGCGAGGAAAAGTACAACAGGAAGGTCCGATTCGTGATTCCAACGCAACGCTGCGCTTTAAACCTGACTACAGCACTTTCACCTTCCAATGGCGCCAGGGATTTATAGGAGTGCAGAATAAGCTGCATGCTAAAGGCATCCCAAACTTTCTTACTTATGCGGCAACTTTGAGAGTAAACCACGGAGGGAGAATGCTCACATTCACTGCACCTGAGGAAGGACAGGCTCTGTCGAGATTTGGAGATGAAGGCGGGAGACGTGGGGCTCGCGCTGGACGCTTTGTAACTGGACCGGGAGCTGTTATTGGGCCCAGAGGGTGGCTTGGGGACCTCCGGTGCGGGAAGCTGAGCAGGCGGACCCGACGACTGTGGATTAGCGTATCTGGAAAACTGCAAGTTTAACCGAGGACACTGCATGGAAGTTTAGCAACCTGACTGTGGAGGGGTGTTTGATGAGGCTGAAAGCATGACGGACATGGACTGCTTACTTTACACAGCCTAAGAACACGATAAACACTTTTATACATTTTACATCTTATAATCTATATTACTACTATGACATGGTTTGTTTCCCACATAGTCTATTTCAGAGCGTAATAGCTGGTCGAAACTATAATGTATGAGCTTGGGAGCCGAGTTATAAGGAGCATTTGATTAGACTACATTTTATAATCTATGTCTACTACTCCTACATGGCTGATTTTCATACAGTTTATTTCAGAACTTAATAGATGGTTTGGACTTAGTTTTAATGTTTTTTTTGTAACATTGTTCATTTTAACATAGGAAAACAGACCTGTTTCAGTTAACCTGTGAATTTAGACAGAAGGGGCTGTTTTGAGCTGGAGTTTTTGTGCAAGCTGCGTTTGATGCGGCCACGTATCCTACAGAGAGGGAAGGGGTTCTGTGGTCTCGGAGGGCTAAGGGATTTATTTTATTTTTTGTGTTTTCACCACACTGTGCTTAGATCTAACAGCTCACCCTTTGCTACAAATTTATCAGTGAATTCCGGTAGGCTACTTGAGACATATATACATGTAAATTTTGAAAATGGCTGAACTTTCAATCCTTTGTTAACATCAGGGGGCTAAATGGATCAATCAAACAAGCTAAATTCCTGGACTATTTAAAAAGGAAGAACATATATTCAGGAATCACATTTGCGTAAAAGAGATGTAAATCGTCTACAAAATATTTCAAAGTTGCTGCTGCATCTAGTGACGACACCAAAACCAAGGGCTCCATTTTGTTGTCACGGAGATGCACACTCACCATAGACAAAATTAGTAACGACTCTTCAGGCAGGATATCATATATATGTACTACGATAAGGAGTAGGAAAATAGCCTTTGTCTCAGTATATGCACCGGCTACATATGATGAAAGCTTTTTCCCGCGCCTAACCAATGAATTGCTCTCTCTCAATGAATACTCATTAATTATAGGGGGAGACATGAATGCGATACTGGATTTAAATTAGGATAGGTCAGGGGTCAACCACACGCCCCAAAACACATATCGGACATGTTTAATGCAGTGTTTAAAGTTGTGGAATCCCGCAATCTTACAGATACAGTGGGGAGAACGAGTATTTGATACACTGCCGATTTTGCAGGTTTTCCCACTTACAAAGCATGTAGAAGTCTGTAATTTTTACCATAGGTACTGTGAGTGACGGAATCTAAAACAAAAATCCAGAAAATCACATTGTATGATTTTTAAGTAATTAATTAGCATTTTATTGCATGACATAAGTATTTGATACATCAGAAAAGCAGAACTTAATATTTGGTACAGACACCTTTGTTTGCAATTACAGAGATCATACGTTTCCTGTAGTTCTTGACCAGGTGTGCACACACTGCAGCAGCGATTTTGGCCCACTCCTCCATACAGACCTTCTCCAGATCCTTCAGGTTTCGGGGCTGTCGCTGGGCAATACGGACTTTCAGCTCCCTCCAAAGATTTTCTATTGGGTTCAGGTCTGGAGACTGGCTAGGCCACTCCAGGACCTTGAGATGCTTCTTACGGTGCCACTCCTTAGTTGCCCTGGCTGTGTGTTTCAGGTCGTTGTCATGCTGGAAGACCCAGCCACTTAATGCTCTTACTGAGGGAAGGAGGTTGTTGGCCAAGATCTCGCGATACATGGCCCCATCCATCCTCCCCTCAATACGGTGCAGTCGTCCTGTCCCCTTTGCAGAAAAGCATCCCCAAAGAATGATGTTTCCACCTCCATGCTTCACGGTTGGGATGGTATTCTTGGGGTTGTACTCATCCTTCTTCTTCCTCCAAACACGGCGAGTGGAGTTTAGACCAAAAAGCTCTATTTTTGTCTCATCAGACCACATGACCTTCTCCCATTCCTCCTCTGGATCATCCAGATGGTCATTGGCAAACTTCACACAGGCCTGGACATGCGCTGCAGTGGCTTGCGTGCGCTGCAGGATTTTATTCCATGACGGCGTAGTGTGTTACTAATGGTTTTCTTTGAGACTGTGGTCCCAGCTCTCTTCAGGTCATTGACCAGGTCCTGCCGTGTAGTTCTGGGCTGATCCCTCACCTTCCTTATGCTCATTGATGCTCCACGAGGTGAGATCTTGCATGGTTCCCCAGACCGAGAGAGATTAACCGTCATCTTGAACTTCTTCCATTTTCTAATAATTGCGCCATTGTTGCCTTCTCACCAAGCTGATTGCCTATTGTCCTGTAGCCCATCCCAGCCTTGTGCAGGTCTACAATTTTATCCCTGATGTCCTTACACAGCTCTCTGGTCTTGGCCATTGTGGAGAGGTTGTAGTCTGTTTGAGTGTGTGGACAGGTGTCTTTTATACAGGTAACAAGTTCAAACAGGTGCAGTTAATACAGGTAATGAGTGGAGAACAGGAGGGCTTCTTAAAGAAAAACAGTCTGTGAGAGCCGGAATTCTTACTGGTTGGTAGGTGATCAAATACTTATGTCATGCAATAAAATGCAAATTAATTATTTAAAAATCATACAATGTGATTTTCTGGCTTTTTGTTTTAGATTCCGTCTCTCACAGTTGAAGTGTACCTATGATAAAAATTACAGACCTCTACATGCTTTGTAAGTAGGAAAACCTGCAAAATCGGCAGTGTATCAAGTACTTGTTCTCCCCACTGTATATGGAGAATGCACAATCCTACTAGCAAGGATTACACCTTTTTTTCCACACATCACCTCACCCACTCCCGCATTGATTATTTTTTGTGCTCCAGTGAACTTAAGGCAATGTTCCACACGATAGCAATGGAACCAGCAATCCTGTCTGATCACAATGCACTGATAACCACATTCCATTGTGATATGTTAGGAGAAAATTCTAGAAGTGGCAATTTAATAATTCCCTTCTCCAAAACACAGCTTTTGATACAGAATTTGGAGCCAAACTAGCGGAGTTCATATCAATCAATACTGACTCAGTTTCGGACCCGGCGTACATCTGGCAAGCCATTAAAGGATTTATTAGAGATTTCAAATCTTCCTTTGCAGCAAATTTGAAGAAAAAGAGAGGGGCAAGGACTGCGGAGTTGGAAGAACGTTGTAAATCGTTCACATACTCTTTTAGTCACAAATCGAGCAGAGCTAAATGACTTGCTAAAAAGGAGAGCTGAATTCATAATGCACAGAGTGAAGCAAAATTACTGTTTTAATGGTTGTAAACCAAGCAAATTACTAGCTCTGAAATTAAAACAAAACAAGTCCAGAGCTGCTATCAATAGCATCCGCACAGACCGAGGTATCTCAACGAATCCTAAAGAGATCACTGCCACTTTCCAATCCTTTTATTCAAAGCTGTATGAATCCTCCTGCAATCCAGATCTGACACAGTGCCAAAAGTTCCTGAAAGAGCTAAACCTGCCTCTTCTTGACCCAGAGGAGGTAGAAGAACTGGGTCAACCTATTATGTTAGAGGAACTCAAATCAGCATTAGAAACTAGCTAAGAAAGGGAAAACACTGAGGCTGGATGGAATTCCATCAGAACTCTTACTACAGTACCTTGACACACTAGGACCTATCATTTTACAAACTCTAACCTTGGCCATAGAGAGGGGCACCTTTCATCAACAAACCAACACTGCACTAATTTCGGTCATACACAAAAAGGGCAAAGATCCGACAGAATGCTCGAACTACAGACCCATCAGCCTCATTGGGACTGATATTAAGCTTTATTCCAAAATCTTGGCACTACGCTTAGAACACTTCATTGAGAAGCTAGTCCACCCCAACCAATCAGGGTTTATACCAAAGCGTCAAGCTGCAGACAATATATGCAGATTACTCTTACTCTGCTCTTACTACAACGGCAGCAGTTTTATCACTGGACGCGGAAAAGTCTTTTGACCGATTAGAGTGGAACTACTTGTGGCAAGTAATGGAGAGGCTTGGTTTGGGAGCCAAATTCATTGACATGGTACGTACTTTATATGCGAATCCCACGGCCATAGTCTCAACCAATGGCCTGCATTCACAGCCATTCCCCATCGCGCGGGGCTCACGACAGGGATGCCCGCTCTCTCCCATTTGCGATCTCTCTTGAACCATTAGCCCAGGCCATAAGGCAAAATAAAATATGTAATGTCCAGATTAAATCTAATAACTCAATATCGTTATTTGCAGATGATATTTTGCTGTACATATCTGACCTTGAGGACTCTGTTCCAAAAATCCTTAAGATCTTTAACGAATTTGGCTCAATCTCCAGCTATAAAATCAATTGGAATAAATCTAATCTGCTCCAGGTGACATCAGCTATTAGTGATACAATACCAACCCAAAGCAAAATTACATATTTGGGCATCACCATTCACGCATCGCTACAGCGAGTTGTCCCGGACAACTATGAAACTATATTAAGTAATGTTCAAAGGGATCTGGCTAATTGGTCTGCGCTGCCGGCATCGCTACGGTCCAGGATTGCTGTTGTTAAAATGAACATAGTTCCTCGTGTGAATTTCTTAAGTACAATGATCCCCTTACCCCCACCAATACATTTCTGGAAGAAACTTGATACCGTAATCCGGCAGTATATTTGGAATAGTAAACAACCTAGGCTAAAATACAGTTCTCCAGTTCCATCGAGAGAAATAGAGCAAAACCTCTCTGGAAGTCTAAGACTGCAAGACCTCGCCTTTGCAGGTGTCTGTCCAAAAAAGTGTATGCTAGCCTATGGCCCTATTATCACCAACACATTGATCAACTTTAAACAGGTGGAGAAGCAACTACGCTACACCAATAAGTGGCATTTGAGCACCCAAATTTGGCACAACATGCACTTAATGTCTGGTAACAAACCTTTTGTTTATAACCAGTGGAGTGGAGGTATTTATACTCTAGACCAGTTATTCAATGGGGAAGGTATGTTGAGTTTTGAGGACCTGAGAGCTAGCTTTGAGATCCCTAGGACATCCTTTTTCCTTTATCTTCACTTAAGGTCAGCCCTAAAATGTTATGGAGTACCATGGGGAAACAGTCTTGAGACCCACCCAGTCATTAAATAGCTTGTTGATTTTCCTGCAAGAGGATTAGTGTCCAGGATTTATGCTAAACTGATGCAAGTATCCGTAGGAGAACTCCCAATAGTAAAGAAATGGGAGCGAGAGCTGAGCCCGGAGACGTAATTAATTGGGAGACTGTTTGGGACAACATTTCCCACTGTTCCAAGAACCCAAATCACCAGCAGATTCACTTCAACATATGCCATAGGACATATTGGACACCTCAGAAGAGATACGTCTCTAAAGGCATTCCTACTCCCTATTGCACATTCTGCCAACCTGAACAAACTGGAACTTTCCTGCACATCTGGTCTGGGAGTGTGCAGGTGCATGAGTTTTGGAATAAAACAACATCAATAATATCTGATGTGATAGGATGTCGAATTCCTACTGACCCGTTTTGTTACTTAATGACGACTCTAAATTACATCTGCTTGGGAGACAAAAGAAAGTTTGGTGTGAAAGCAAGGTGTGATTTGTTTTTTTTGTTGTTGATTTGTTTGTTATGGTTTCGTACATTTCTGTTGTCTGTATTGTTTATTTGTGTATGTTTTTCCTGTGTTCTCTGTCCTCCCTTGTGTTTAGTGTTGTGTCAAGTTTCTGTGTTTAGTTGATGTCATGTTTTCTGTCTGCTTTTTCTGTTTCCTGTTTTTTTTTGACTATTTTCACCTAACATTGTTTGTTTTGTTTTTTCTTTTTTTTGCTCGAGACCGCGGAGGGTGGGAGGTGGGAGAGGGTGGTTGTTCCTGTTCAAGTGTGTTTGTCTGTTCTGATGTTTAAAATGAAAAAAATAAATAAAAAACAAACAAACAATACCTGTTATGATTTTGACAGTGCATATCTTAATAATAGCTTCATCAATCCCTTTGTCTCCATAGGTAAAAAACATTCTAACAAAATCAGCCATCCAAAGAGTGCTACTTTCAGACAATATCTACATGGACATTATTTGAATTAATTATTTTTAACATCAACTGACAAATCTCTGAAATCATTATGAATATAAAAAGCTCCAATCTGTTGCACAATTCTTAGCTATTGTGAAGGAAATTTTGGAGCCTCTTGTCTACTCTATCAATCTTTCTATTTTCTGGAGCTATGCCTAAAATGACAAAGATTGCTAGAATTGTACCAGTCTTTAAGTCTGGTGATAAAAATGATATGCACAACTACCTGTTATCTGGTACTGTAATGAGAAAACTTCATAGATGACAGATTTGGATGCCTTCAGATTAAATGCAGCTTTATTCAGACATGGCACCTAGCGGGAGAGACATTCTACATACAGCAAATGCATACACCGACAAATCTTCTCACTGAACACTGGTCTACCGAACTGCTTTATACTGTTTAACCTCACATCATGAGATCCATGTCACTCATACAATCACAACAACAGGTTCCCAGACTTAGGTGCGTCTCTGATGTATGTTAGGCCCCCCAATGGTCAGAGTTGAACTATTGGGAATCTTGTTTTCAGCTCTCATTAGTCTAACATCGCCTTCATAACGCATTATACATCAGTTTCACATTCAAATGTTTCCATGACCCCTCATGACTCGGACGCCTAACATCAACAGCATGTGAGGTTCACACATTACCATAGGTCAGACATTATGTAAGGCATTTATATGTTTAAGACCATGCATAACAAATATCTCCATCAATCCTCCCTTTTTATCACCCATTTTATATGGTGGAATTGAGAATGCAGTGTAGCATGCAACAAATTCCAACAAAACATGATTGATGATTACAAATGGAATACATATTTTACTAGCACTACTTAGGAATACATCAGTTACGGATTAAATACAATACTATCAATACTAGCATGGCAGAGGTGAAAGGCTGTGAGGGGCCATCTGGGACTTTATTTACAATTACCTCTGTTGGAAAGCCTGTCCACGCCCCCTGCAGGTGGACGCCGATACTGCAGTCTGATGTCAGTTGAGGGAGCGGCACTGAGCTTTGATGTTTGTTTAGAGAGGCAGCAGACTTTTTAGTTATTCCTTTTCTTCATTCTGTCTGGTTTGTGTGTTCGTGAGGAAAACGTGAGTATTGTACATGTGGAGTTTGTTGTGTGACCACATGCAGGTACAATATATGGGTTAGTTTAACTGTATAGTTTAACTATTTAGATCGAAGTTATGGCAGGAGTTGTCATGTAAGCCTTATTTTCCTTTTGCCACGGCACACTCGTTAGAGTCTAATTAGCTAATTATCGTTAATATGTGATAACGCCGGTTTATATCACACTGTGTGTGCGTTGTGTTTATATGTTAAAGTTAACTTATATAATATAATGTAGGAGGTTATGTTAAGTGAATCTCAGTTGCTGTGCTCTGTATGCTATGTGCATTTAATCACCTCGTGATTTATTCAATGCTCCATGTCTGTAGCCTATTTATAACGTTCGTAACAGCTACAGCTAACATTTGTGCACTTTAAGTTTAAAGCTGCTGCTTTTTGTTAAATTAGTAATTATATTAACCACTGTTGATTCCTATACCATTCATAATTATTAGTATAGCTCCTTTATTATTGATATACTGCAGCTTAAATTGATATTCTTATTGTATTTATCTTTGTTTCTTGTAGACCACAAGCACCAACTCAAACTAACAGTGCAACTCAAAATAAAGCTCTGTTAACCAGACATACTTCCTCTGGAGCTTGATTCTTTGACCGGAGTCAAGTCCATATCTGCCGCCTCAACCAGTTAAATTGTGGGAGGTCACACCCCTCCATTTCAACCTCACACATACAAGTGAAATGCTCTCACACACTAGTGAAATGCTTTCATTCACAGTAGAGAAAAATTATACTCTCACGTACTATACTGAAACCTCACGCACACACAACTGAATTGCTCATAAACACTACTGAAACAGTCTCAAACGCTACTGAAATGCTCTTATAAACTCTACTGAAACTGTTTGAATGAAGAGCAGAACCCAAATGCAGACATAACACAGAGCCAGAGTGTGAATTAACAGGTTTACTCAACGTACTTAAGTACAAATCCAGGTTTCCGGAAGGGGGGAAAAGCAAGTCCAGGTTTCCAGACAGGCGAACAGGTCCGGTGGTTTCCGGGCAGGAGTGGTTCCGTCAGAGTAGTACAGTTGGTTGTCTGGGCCGGTGAATGGCAGGAGTGAAGCGGTAGCAGGAGTCAGGTTCCAATAGTAGCTGAGGCACAAGAGAAAGGATCAGGACAGGCAAATATACAAATGACAAAACAGATAGCAAGGTTTGTCAGGAGCGAGACTAACTGTGGTCGTCTTGACTATGATCTGACGCAGAGTGAAGGAATGACTGGGTATATGAAGCAGAGGTTGATTGTGGTAGATGAGATGCAGCTAGAACTCTGACTCCCACACACCAGACTCCACTCCTGTAATTAGGACAGACAGAGGGGAGGGAGAGAGGAGAGACAGCGAAGCTACCTAGCAGCAGGCTGTGCACACAGTGAAACTAACAAAACTGTGGCCTGCTACTGCGATTCCACAACTGCAAGTTTTGAGCGCACTGACTGGGCACTTTTCTTACAGCAGAGTCTTGAGGGCTACACCTGCACTGTTCTGCACTACATTAAGACCTGCATTGACAATGTCCCTGTTGAGAGACAGGTCAAATGCTATCAAAACAACAAACCATGGATGAACAGGGAGGTCAAGCTGTTGCTGAAAAAAACGTGATAAAGCCTTCAGGTCTGGGGACATGGAACTATACAGCACCGCCAGATCCAAATTAAAGACAGGCATCAAGGAAGCAAAAGCGGCCTACAGGAGGAAGATCGAGGGGCACTCTAACAAGGGGGATCCCCGACGCGTCTGGCAGGGAATCCAAGTACCAGCAGCAATTTGGCCGAGAAGCTCAACTATTTCTTTGCGCGCTTTGAGGCAAATGGGAACAGGACTGAGCCAACATCAGCCACACCAATAACACTCTTGCCCACAGATGCCCTGACATTCTCTCTGAACACAGAGGAGGTCAGGAGGGCATTTCTTGGCATGAACCCCAGCAAGACTGCCGGGCCTGACGGGATCCCGGGGAGAGTGTTGAGGGACTGTGCCGACCAGCTGGTTGAGGTATTCACCTCCATCTTCAACCTCTCTCTGTCTACCTGTTCCATCCCCAAGTGCCTCAAATCTGCCACCATTGTGCCGATCCTGAAAAAATCAGCTGTGAGTAGCCTCAATGACTATAGACCAGTGGCCCTCACTTCCACTGTTATGAAGTGCTTTGAAAGACTGCTGTTAAATCACATAAAAGCCTCCCTCCCCTCCACACTGGACCAGCACCAGTTTGCCTATAAAGCAAACAGGTCAACCACGCATGCCATCAACACAGCCCTGCACTGTGTGCTGTCCCACCTTGAACATCCTGGCACCTATGCAAGACTGTTGTTTGTGGACATTAGCTCTGCATTCAACTGCATCATCCCTGGAAGACTGGTGTCCACGCTACACGGCCTGGGCATCAGCACTAACATCTGCAGATGGATCCTTGACTTCCTGACAGACCGTCCCCTATCAGTTCGGCTGGGCTCCCAACTTTCCTCTGTCCTCACACTCAGCACTGGGGCCCCCAGGGTTGTGTGTTGAGTCCCCTGCTCTACACCTTATACACTCACGACAGCAATATTTTTATCAAGTTTGCGCATGACACCACTGTAGTAGGACTTATTCACAACAATGATGAGTCCGCCTACAGGGATGAAATCCAAAAACTTTCCACCTGGTGCTCCACCAACAACTTGTCTCTCAACACCTCTAAGACCAATTAGGTGGTGGTAGACTTCCGCAGGAAGAGGACTGACCTTGCGGAGAGGGTTAAGGACTTCAAATTCCTGGGGACATACATCTCACAGGACATCACCTGGGCCCTTGTGAAGAAAGCACAGCAGCGGCTGTACTTTCTCAAGTCACTCAACAAAATCAACCTCTCCCAGAAGCTGCTTTTATCCTTTTACAACTGTTCTGTCCAAAGTATCATCTCGCACAACATTCTGGTGTGGTTTAGTAGCTGCACCACTGCTGACAAAAAGGTTAGTTAATATAAGGGAGTTAGGAAATCAGCACAAAACATAATTCACACACACAGCTCCCCTCACTCACTGACATATCACACCAGATGCCTGTAGTGGGCAAAAAACATAATTAAGGACTGTTCCCACCCAGGTCACGACCTCTTCACTCTGTTGCCATCTGGAAGGCGTTACAGATCTTTCCAGGGTCACACTTCTAGACTTTTGAATAGTTTTTATCCAAATGCCATAAAACACCTGAACTCATGACCCATATGGACTGCACTGCACTTTATGGACTATGTCTTATTTTAGCTACTTATCAATTCTTATAATTTATTTACTTATTTTTTACTGTGTTCATATTGCTTAGGTCTCTTTTTATTATGTCTTAATTCATGTTTTTATTATGTTGTCTTGTCATATTATGTGTCACCACCAGGGGAAGTGCAATTGAAATTTCATTGTTATATGTAATGACAATAAAGGCATTCTATTCTATAACAGACAGAATTTTAAACGGTCCGATAAAACGAGGTGCCATTTTCTTAAATTCCACTTTGAGAGGAAGATCTTAAGCCATACCCCTTGCCCGGGGGAGTAAGTGGGAGCCTGAGAGCAGTGACGGTTGGCTTGCCTCTGCATGTACGACGATGCTCAGGACAGGGCTATCCTGGCCTTCCTCCAGACCTTGAAGCAGTGGTGCATGTGAGTCTGAACAGAGGGTACCAGCAGTTCTCGTTCCTGTGAAGGGAACAGGGGAGGTTGATAACCAAGAGCACGCAGGAAAGGAGACAAACCGGAGGAAGCATTGGTCAGAGTGTTATGAGCATATTCTACCCAGGGAAGCATGGAGCTCCATGACACAG
Source organism: Sander lucioperca (assembly GCF_008315115.2). NCBI lineage: Eukaryota > Metazoa > Chordata > Actinopteri > Perciformes > Percidae > Sander > Sander lucioperca. The sequence continues at coordinate 335,262 of NC_050186.1, forward strand.
GGTTGGCCCCTGTGACGAAGCGGAGCGCGGTCTCCATCTCTTGATTCGCCCTCTCAGCTTGACTGTTGGTTTGGGGGTGGTATCCAGAGGAAAGGCTGGAAGTGAAGCCCAAAGCCGAACAGAAAGTTGTCGGAGACAATGTCAGTGGGCAAACCATGTAAACGGAACATATGTTCGACCAAAATGTCAGCGGTCTCCTTGGCAGTGGGACGTTTCGGTAGGGCTAGAAAGTGAGCAAATTTAGAAAAACGATCAATTACCGTAAGGTTGACTGATTTCCCAGAGGAGGGGGGGAAGTCCAGTGATGAAATCCAGTGCTATATGGGACCAAGGGCGGCTGGGTATCAGCAGGGGTCGGAGAAGTCCAGCGCTGGGTTGGGTGGAGTTCTTACTCCGAGCACATACCGAACAAGGAGCGATGAATGCACGAGTATCCATCTCCATCTTGTGCCACCAGAACCGCCGGCACATAAAGTCCAAGGTCTGAGTGACTCCAGGGTGACAGGTAAGAGGAGATGAGTGAGCCCACTGCAGAACCTGAGAGCGAACAGACTCAGGAACAAACAACCGGTTAGGAGGACCATTCCCTGGGTCAGCTTGTTGGGTTTGGGCCTGTCTAACTATTTCCTCAATGTCACAGGTAATGGCTGCAATACAGCAGGTGGGAGGCAAGATGGGTTCGGGGTTGCTACCAGTCTCTAGAGCTGAGTGTACACGAGACAGGGCTTCAGGCTCACAACAGCCTGGCACCTCCTCCTCATGCTGGTCACCAGCCTGGTCACACACTGCTGTGGGATGGTATCCCATTCTTCAACCAGCATTTGTCGCATGTCAGCCAACGTGGTTGTGTTGGACACTCTGGCACGAACAGCACGCCCAAGCTGATCCCACAAGTGTTCAATGGGGTTAAGGTCAGGACTGCTGGCAGGCCATTCCATCCTCTCCACTCCCATATTCTGGAGGTAGCCTTTGATAAACCCCGCCCTGTGGGGGCGAGCGTTGTCATCTTGGAGGATAGAGTTCGGTCCCAGACTGTGGAGATATGGGATTGACACTGGTTGCATAATCTCATCTCTATATCTCTCTGCATTGAAGATTGCCTCCAATGATGACAAGCCTCGTTTTTCCAGTGAGTGAGATGCTGCCCCACACCATCACACTGCCTCCACCAAAAGGTGTTACTCTATCGGTGCAGCAATCAGCATAGCGCCACACTTTGACCCTACGATCCAACTGCCGTAGGCAGAATCATCCAATCCACCAAACACCAAACGAGTCAATGGCAGAATAAGCTGTTTGGCATTGGCAGAGAAGATTTGGCAAATATTTCATGGGTGCACCCTACATACTCAGCACTGCTGCTCATCCCATAAATGCATGTTCCTTACAAATGGGGCAGCATTGTTACCACAGAGAAATAATCTACCAAACTCAAATTTCCTTACTTTTTGTGCTAAGTTTAGAAGAACAGAATTTAAAAAAAACTCATGCCTTGTGTTTGTTACTTCAGGGTCGCACAGGCACATAGGAAATTGTCGCTCAGACTTTGTGAAACCTCACTGTTTTATATTATATTATATTACGTCACTTTGACAGCGAATAACTTTACATCTGAAGCGTTTAAAGACTTTATTTGTCCATTGTTTATTTCTAAAGAAACACGACAATGTATAAAAGGCTCCATTACCTTGTATGGACTTACTGTCGAATAGTAGAGGAATTACCGTATAGTCAGGAGAAGCTCACAGTTTCGACTTACATTAGCCGTTTAAGTTTAATTACTAATGTTAACTAGCATTTTAGTTAGCAATAATTAGCCTGTGCCTATAGGGGCTTTCCGACCGGAGGGATTTTTGCAGTTCTTAGAACTAAACATTCCTAGAACACTTTTTTCGTCGTGTTCCGACAGGAAAAATTTGGGGATTTTTAAGTTCCTCTGGCTTCAGTAGCGTACTTTTTTAGCTCCTACTTCAGAGCAGGGTCTTTTCCCTTTTCCCTTTTCCTAGGTGTACTTGATTGATCGAACTTATAAGTCACGCCCACTGCCAACTCGGAAACTTGCAGACAGAGCAACAACCAACAACGGGACATTTTTAACAATTTTCACCATCTTATACATCATTAAATTCACTTCTTACAACGTTTTAGGCGAGAAATTAACTGTTTAGATTTCGAATATAGGGAGTCTTGCGCAAATTGATGCCAAATTGACAATTTGCTTCAAAGTTTTCGGAGTTGAGAACCTCCATGAAGTGAGGCGACAGCCAGCAAGCGCCTGCCCTGGCTTCTAGCTTGTCGCTCGGCCAGTCATGCTCAGACACCTCGCGGTAAGCTGGAGGTCTCTCAGACCGCTCTCGTAAATAAGAGGCTTTTATTTCGCTGTTGACGGTTCGTTTGTTTAAATATCACAACACAGGGAACCCGTTAATCTTATGATGGACATGTGTTGTGATATTTAAACAAACGAACCGTCAACGGCGAAATAAAAGCCTCTTATTTACGAGAGCGGTCTGAGAGACCTCCAGCTTACAGCGAGGTGTCTGAGCATGACTGGCCGAGCGACGAGCTAGAGGCCGGGGCAGGCGCTTGCTGGCTGTCGCCTCACTTCATGGAGCTTCTCAACTCCAAAAACTTTGAAGCAAATTGTCAATCGGCATCAATTTTTGCAAGACTGCCTATATTCGAAATCTAAACAGTTAATTTCTCGCCTAAAACGTTGTCAAAAGTGAATTTAATGATGAATAAGATGGTGAAAATTGTTAAAAATTTCCCATTGTTGGTTGTCGCTCTGTCTGCAAGTTCCGAGTTGGCAGTGGCTGTGACTTATAAGTTCGACCAATCAAGTACACCTAGGAAAAGGGAAAAGGGAAAAGACCCTGCTCTGAAGTAGGAGCTAAAAAAGTACGCTACTGCGGCCAGAGGAACTTAAAAATCCCCAAATTTTTAGACAAAAAAAAAGTGTTCTAGGAACGTTTAGTTCTAAGAACTGCAAAAATCCCTCCGGTCGGAAAGCCCCTAATGGGCTCGTAGCCCGGCAACTTTAAAATAGTCTCTGGTGTCTAGCGTGACAACTTTCCTTTGTTGATGAGCGCACATGAAGTATCCTTCATGTGCGCTCATCAACAGATACTGCCGTCCCCACTGCTCCGCCGTCGGCCCCTGGATCTGGCACCTCAACAGAAACGAACAAGAACTAAAAACTACTCTTTTAGCTCAAATGATAAAAAACACACACACATCAGTGTGGAGGAAAAGGACCACTTCCCTTTAGTCTGAGTTTGTGATAGTGATGTTACCCGTGAACCTCCTGCTTCGAGGCATGTATTGAAGAAATGAACCAATTTGGAATGGAGCTTTGTATCGGAGCTTGATTCGTTTTGGGATAGTCACGTGACCAGTGACGTCCGAAGTTTCGTTTCACACACACCCACGTGACTGCTTCGAAGTTGAATTCAAAGCTTTAAAAATAGTGTGACACAGGGCGCGTATTTGTGGGTTGTTCCAGTAGGAGAGTCAACAGAGTTAGTGAATATAGAGAGATTATTATAGCGAGTATTATAGCAAGTGTAGAGTTTATTGGAGGTAAGTTAGCGAGTAGTTTATTTGAGGTAAGTTTTTCTACCGTGTGTAGAGTTTATTTGAGATAAGTTTTTCTACCGTGTGTAGAGTTTATTTGAGGTAAGTGTATTGGAGGTAAGTTTTTCTACCGTGTGTAGAGTTGCTAGAGTTTAGCGAGGATTAGACATGGAACCTGTTGCAAAGAGAGGCCGTTCAGAGATGTGGGAACTTTGATTTCCAACAAGGTTGGCAATAGCCTATGTTATTTTATTGCTTATATGGGATACGCTGGTGTGCATAAGTCTGCATTTAAATTAGCTACAACCTAAGTTATATCTTCATAATTAAATTGTTTGTGACTATAGGCAATAAGGATACTTATTGTGAATTTTTTTGTAGGTCCAGTGTTTGATTTGTGACCAGAAGCTGGCCTATAATAACAATACCTCATCCATGTTGAGGCACTTCCGTGCCAAGCATGATCGTGCCACTGCCTCTGAACAAGCTGAATCCAGCAGTCAGGGTGAGTTTTTCTTCTGACTCATTTGTTCCTTTTCAAGTGTGAACTCAGTTCAACCGTTTGTGTTTTTCACATTTCAGTAGGCCTACATGCATGCAATTATTATTAATGTACATTTGTTGTGTTGTAGGAAATAGAAAGTACAGGATAGATGAAGCACTTGTCAACATGGTCGTAAAAGACTCACAACCCTTCAGAATGGTGGATGATATTGGATTCAGAGCTTTTGTGAGCCTTTTGGATCCGTCCTATATTCTGCCGTCACGACAAACTCTGAAAGGCATGGTGGAATCTAAGTTTATGGAGGAAAAGCTGAAGGCCAAGAAATAATTGCAGAAGGCTACAGCTGTGAGTCTGCCCTCAGACATGTGGACATCAATCCATATGGATGCTTATCTTGCCATTTTATTGATGGTGATGACAAATTGGCCACTATTTTGTTATCTGTGGGGAAGTTCCCAGAGAGGCATACGGCAGCCAACATAGCTGCTACTAAGAATTCTATCATGGAGGAATGGGGGATTAAGGGAAAGGTGAGATGCCTTGTGACTGATGGTGCGGCAAACATGATAGCATGTGGGACTATTTTGCAGGTCAGACACAGCATTTGCATTGCCCATGCTTTAAATCTGGTTGTCAAGAAGGCCATTGACCAGACTCCGGGTCTGGAAGAAATAAGGGGCAAGGCAAAGAAGATAGCGGCATATTTCAGGACGAGCACTGTTGCCAGAGAGCGGCTCCTCAACATCCAGCAACAGATGGGGGCGCCTACTCACAAGCTCGTGCAGGAAGTGGAGACTCGCTGGAACAGCACATATGACATGATGGCCAGGCTACATGAGCAGAGGGAACCAGTCAGTGCTGCAGTGGTGTCACTGTGCACCGATTTGGTGGCTCTGACCTCAGCAGAATACCAAACCATAGCTGAATGCCTTGGAGCATTGGCTCCCATAAAGGAAGCAACAGTGGAGCTGTCAGCAGAAAAAACTGTCTCTGGTTCCAAAATAGTTCCCCTTGTGAGAATGCTGAAGCATGCCATAAGTGCCAAACAGCGGGAGGTGAATGGTGAGATGGCTAAGCAGCTATGCAACAACCTCACACGGCTCATGACAGAGAGACACTACTAGACAGCCAATCAACACTTCCTGGCCACTCTCCTGGATCCCCGATTTAAAACCATGGGGTTTTGCAATCCTGGGAATTCTGACAATGCTGTGAAAAGGCTAACAGCAGAATGTTCATTTCTTTTAAGAGACAGCAGCACTCCACCTGAACCAGCAACACAAGAGCCTGCTGAATCCTCAGGTATGAATCTATGGTCTATATTGTCATTGTCAATTGTTTATATTGTATTTTTGTAGCCTAATGCATTTTTTTGTCACTATTCAGGAAGTGGCCTATGGGATTTACTGGACCAACATGTTTCAGAGACGAGGAAGGTGAAAAGCGCAACTGCAAATGCCACCGTAGAGGTGCAGCGGTACCTCAGTGAGCCGAACGTACCACGTTCAGAAGACCCCCTCCAGTTTTGGGCACAACACAAACATGTGCACCCTCATTTTTACGTGCTGGCCCGTAATATCCTTTGTACACCTGCCTCCTCTGTGCCATGTGAGCGGGTGTTCTCTAAAGCTGGCGAAGTGGTCAGTAAGAAAAGAAATCGGCTCAGCCCTGGAACAGTGGAGAAAATTCTGTTTCTGAATAAAAATGACATTTGATGTAGCAGAAGCACAATAATATCCCCCTGACCTGTCCACAAACACTTTCACTGTCCACAAGCACTTTCACTGTCCACAAGCACTTTCACTGTCCCAAAGTATGTCCTTGCCACTGTCAAAGCACTGCCCCAATCAATTGACGCATACAATTTCTATAAACACCACACTGGCAGTTGACTACATGTCAGACTGTTAGATTGCTCATATAGCGTACGCCTTCTGCACTGCCTATCTCACCTATTTGGCTGAGGAGACAATGTTGCTCTAGGCTACGTCCTCAATATAATCACAGATATGTGTGTGCAATGTGTTCTTCATTCATTTCCCGCCCAAATTGATGTATTTGTTTACAAACACAAGACAAGTTCACAACCAAAATCCTAACTTTATTGTTTGTGGAGAAGGCAATTACATTTTTATTTATGCAAGGTCACAAATAGGCTTAGTTATTTAGTCATTATTTATCCATGAATTCATACTCAAAATGTATTCATCTTTGACTCAAAGACATTCATGGATAATATCTGTGAAAACGTTTGTGACACAAAGCTATCCTTAACTTCACCACTAGATGTCCTCATAGAGTTCTGAAGCTTCGAGTATTGAACCTTTTTTCGATACAATTGGATTGAAAGCTTCACTGGTTCAGAAAGCTTCAGTTCGCCATCACTAGTTTGTGAGCTTTGACACTGCAGGGTCTGGGAGTCGGCTCCACCTGGGCACCAGCCTGACAAGCCAGACCCATATCAAGATTTGGGTCTGTGAACTCACCATTGACACGGCTCAATCCAAGGGGCGGGATAAACGGTTGTCATTCAAATTCCCTCTGCACGCAATAGGATAGCGCTACAACCAGGCAGAGCAACGAAGAAGGTAGCGAAGCTAGTTGATAGATACAACTTTTGCCGTATCCGGTCCGCAAAACTCCGAACACATCCTCCTTTTTTAAGAATGATTTCAGTGCCATTCTTTGCTCTTTTCTCAAAGAAAAGCTTAACTCCAAGTCTTCCAGAAGACTGCTGTTCCCAGCAGCAGCAGTCATAAGCCCGCCCACCGACTCTATACACGATGTGATTGGCTTGACTAGAGTTTGTTTTTTCCAGCTCGCAAGCCAACGGAGATTTCTAGGCTACCAGAGGCCTGTACTACGAATCAAGATCAACATGTCCTGGATTTCTTTCAGTGATCCGGCTTCACCTAACCTAACAACCGTGGTCCCGCATAACCTGTATCACGACGCTGGTTATCAACTAGTTCAGTCAACCCAGGTTTTTCCAATCTAGAGACGTGCGCGTTCACATAAAAGAGGCGGTGTTTGCGCACCACGACCAATCGCAAACATCTACCAGAGCTGCATCTTTTAAACAAGAAGAACAAACTATAATTCTACATAAATATGAAGAACACAGACACGGTTTAACAGGCAAAACGCAGGAAAGAAAGCTGGCAAAAAAAGCCGACGCTGTTATGCGTAAATCACAACGCTTAGCTTATCAATATCCAGTAGTGTAGTCTACGTGATAGTAAGCTCCAGAATTTCCATATACTCACTTAAAAATGCCCAATGACACGTAACAACATACTTTCCATTATATGTTTGATATATTTTGAATTGTCATCTGTGCTTTTTTCTTCACATCGGAATGCAGGAAATTAAGTCGTTGATGCTTAAAACTTCCCTGGGGGAGGACACCCAGACCCCCCACTATGATATGCCCCCCCTCCTCCCCCAAAGGCAGATTCTGGCCAATATACAGTACAGTACACCCACTACAATACATTAGACTAAACTGTTCACTTCCCCATCAGTCAGGCACAAGATCTGACCATATATAATTACACTTTTGCTTTCCATAAACTGTCGTTGCTTTAGGCTTTTATTTCAGTTGCAACCCCAGCAGTGGTGCGCGATCGTGAGAGAAAATAAAAAAAAACATAAAAACATAATTTAAACCGATGTGCACATTGGCAACACACGGCTAAAGAAGGCAACAAATAGCCTATAAGTAATTCCCTCCGCTGAAAATCTATATCTTTCATAAATATACCCATCAGGGAATGTTAACGGGGTTGTCGGTCTCTAAATGTTTTAACTTTTATGAGCGCACCTCTCTCTCTCTCCGCGAACCGAGCTCCAGCTGATCTTCTAAGAACGGTGACGCCGTTATCAGTCGAGTATTGATTGGTCAGTGGGCGGTGCTTTTACACCGGTTGATCTCTAATCTCCAACATAACCTGCTCCCGACCGGGGGCCTGTTTCACAAAACCAAGATAAGAGATTAAGCCGGGATTTATCAGTTATCCTGGATGATTTAAGCCTTGACTCGGTTTCACGAAAGTGGAGGCACATAAATCACCATGGAGATTTATTCTGTGCAGCTAGCCTGCTCCCGACCAGGCTAACATTCAGGATTTATTTAATCCTGGAGCCTTTTCTGATCACCCAGCAGTGGTTTTACCCTGTTGTTATCAGCTTGGATTAAAATACAACAGGTGCATATTGCTGTTCATTTAAGTACTGTTATTATTTAAAGTTTTAAATTATAATTATTCATGTGACAGTCATTGTTACTGTTAAATTGCTGTATGAAGACTGCTGTTCATATTGTTGTTAGAAGTTTGATGAATATATTATGGCAGTTGTTGAGATAATTAGAAAAGGCTGATACAATTTCAAATGTGTTTTAAATGAATTCTGTTACTAAGGGCAATACATACAATGCTGTACATTTCTATAGTTGACCAATGCACCTTGAATTATTTTAGTTGATTAATTTTTTTTTTTTAATTCTTTAACAATAAGGATGATGTTTGTTCCTCTTCCATGTGCATTGTATTTGGCATTCTTAGCACACAAAGTGTGTTGTCTAGTAAACTGGGACTATAATTTGGGAGGATTGTACAATTTGAAGAACATATCCTAATTGTACAATCCTCCCAAATTATAGTCTTAGTTCACTGGACCAGTAACTATCTAGTGATGGCTACTGTACATTCATGTAACAACAGGGGGAGGACACCTCAATGGTTTTTGACCTTATATTTTGCTGGGGGGGAAATAACTGATGAATATACTCTGTTCCATTCATGTTTACAGTGTGCATGGAATGTATCATTTAATTATCTTTATAGTTAGATTTTAGAGTCCAATTTCTTCAGTGTCTTTATTTTCTATGTCCATATATACAAGGGAGCAAGGCATATAATATGTAGAGAAGGAAACTCGTCCTCTATAAAAAATAAAAAAACACGAGAAAAAGCATGGCTGATAATAGCGGACCGACTGAATGATAGTCTAAAAATATACATTTATGAACTACTGCTCTTAACTGAAACCATTCAATGAGTCACTTGTCATTTGCAAAAACGAACAGTTGTACACTTTGCATTAAAAGCGAGCAGTGGAAGTTAATATGACTTAGGAAATGTATATTTTAGCCCATGAGAGAGGGAGGAACAGAGTGAAAGAGAGATTTACGCATCATATTCTAGCGTTGTAGAAAATTGATCTTCATGGTACATTTTCTGAGTAACATTATCTTCTGCTTACTTTTAAGGCAAAGAGTACAACTGTTAATTTGTGCAAATGATTAGTAGCCTAATCCTTGAATGGTATGATTATGACGGTTTCAATTCAGAGCAGTGGTCAGTTAATGTATATTTTTAGGCTACTTACACATTCAGTCGGTCCGTGATCGTCTGCCACTTTTTCTCTCGCTGTTTCACTACAGCAGCCGTGTTTCTTTTCCTTTTATACAAATAATGTGTTTCACGTCATCATACTTCCACAAGAAGCTGCTGCTCACTCTGTATAAAGTATGTACAATGCGTATTCTCCATTTTGGCATCAGTAAATCTGTGATCGACCTCGCGGTCTTTTGAGGAAAGCCGTGGACGCGCATCTATCTGAATTACTTCAGCCTGGCTCAACCTAGTCGCTCCTCCTCAGCCTGGCTTGGCCTTCGTGAAACGCACCAAGCCAGGCTGCACAGATTAGACTAGGTCAAGCCAGTTATCCTGGATTTATATATTCTGCTTTTGTGAAACAGGCCCCGGGTTAGGCGTTCAGCATAAGTTACCACGGCGATTGAACCCGATCACCAGTGATCCACCTTCGTAGTACAGAAAACCCTGGGTTGAGCCTGAAGTGAGCTCGTTAACGCCAAATCTCGCTTCGTAGTACAGGCCTCTGGGCACAGGAGATCCAGTCAACAGCAACACTGAGGGAAGAGAAGATCGGCAAACCAGTCCGCTGCAGCAAATGGCACGTCCATCCGTCCAGAACGTTTTTCTTTCCTTCGGTAACGGATCTAGCATCATTTTATTGGGAGTGGTCTGAGCAACCGGCAAATTAGATTGCTGATGTGAACGAGTTCTACAGGTGTGTCAATTAGTGTTTGTTGTTGCAGTTCGTGAAAGAGGTAAACAGTATGATCAATTGTCTGACAATAATAATCCACAGCAACATCACAGCAAACAATAAGCAACAATAAGAAAATCACAGCAATCAATATAAAAGTTTTAAGGCAAAAATTTCCATATCAATCAATACAAATTCACAAAATAAGGTAAGGTTACCCATCAATCACACTGTTCCACTTATTTTACATTATATGACAATAACTCTGGAGATATGGTGTTAAAACTCATATTCACATAACAAACTGAACTAATAATAAGAATGTAAGGAAAATGCAAAAACGATACAGTAGGTGGCGATAATGCTCCGACTGGTTACAAGTCGCCATTAAAGAAGAAGAAGAAGAAGAAGAAGAAGAAGAAGAAGAAGAAGAAGAAAAAAAAAAAAGAAAAGGAAAGGGAAGGGAAGGGAACTTGCTAGCTGGCTAAATACTTTTGCAATCTTCTGGTTTTAGCGTTTTGATAATGGCGCCTTTAGACCTTGATAAGTACGTTGAAATAGCGAGACACTGCAAATACCTGCCGGAAAATGATCTAAAGGTGAGTTTAAGTAGCTGAAATTAACGTAGGCTGAGATTTTAATATTAGTGGAAGCAAACGGAGTGACTAGCTAACGTAAAACGATTGTTCAACAAGCGTGGCTAATCACGGAACTGCTAATTGTTACTTGGAGTTAGCAAGGATTATTGTTATTTGTATGCACATTTTACCATTGTTACCGATAATGGCGATCGTCGGCTAACAAACTCGTGTATTAAAATCATGACCGGAAGGCTTTAGCGGTTGATTGTTAATGCTAGCTTACGTAACTAGCTAACGTTAACGGTTAAATATTACAGTTGGTGCGAAACATGGAAACCACGGCAGCGCAAACCAAACAGTAGCTAACGTAAGCCTATCGGTATCGAGTTTCATCAGCAGTCTAACGTTATATCAGTAGTTAGCTAGGTGAATTGTTCGTTACCCACCATAGATACTTAGAGCAAATGTTGCTACTTACTTTTAAATGTATGGCGCTGTTTAGCTATATTAGGTAATTGTTAAACTAAAACACTTGTTCAGGGGAGCAGTAACGTTACGGTTTATTGTTGAAATCAGAATCTGTTACAAAAGAGCGTCAGAGCTATATCTGATATTCATCATTCTCTCCAACCTGATTATGTCTGCTAACATCTCGTCTAGCAATGATATATATTGATTTTCTGTTATACTTTTATCTGTCAAAAACAACCAATACTAATTGCAGCACCATTTTACTGGCTTCATATTTATTATGTTCTTTATGAGGAAGTAAAGCTTTAGTATAAACTAGTTTATAACCTCTACATATTTTATTGTCGGCATGTTGTTTACCCTGTTTAGCCCTTAACCCACTCTTGAGACTTGCACAGTCGCTGTGTGGATGGGTGCTTGTCTTGAGCTAATTTAGCCCTGTTAAGAACTGTATAAGTAATATTAGGTCAGTGATCTTTGTAGCATTTTGACTTCAGGTGGACATGTTTTTCTGAGTTAACTTGGAAACCTAATTCTGATTGTCTGACCAGCTTTCCTGAAACCTGTTCTGTCATCTGGATTGCCCAAGTCTGTTTTAACATTGGAAAGCTAAATTTGATTATATTTTTTCTTTGTTACACCCAAAAGCTCTATGCCTCTCATTTCTTATCATGTACAGAAATAGTTGACCAGTAAGCTGCAGTGTCCTGCTGTTATGAAGCTGTATTGTAACAGCATGACTTTGACTACTAGCCTAACCATTGTCATGTTTTGCTTTTTTCAGAGATTGTGTGATTATGTTTGTGATTTACTGCTGGAAGAATCAAATGTTCAGCCAGTCTCTACTCCAGTTACTGTTTGTGGAGATATTCATGGTCAGGTTGGTTTAACTAATTTCTTGTTCTAAACACTCCAAGGATGATAAATTAACCTAACTCAAAAATGACTGAAAATCATGCCCAAAGACTGAATTTACTGATCGAAAAAAGTGAAAATATGTATACGTCTTAAATTAGTGGCAGTTTTAAACAATGTATGTGTTGTCATAAATGGCATGCACAAATCAATTCCATAGCATAATTATTGATAAGTGGCCCCAGTCCTACTTTTAGTCAGCCTAAGAAAATATGTTACTAGCAATTGGCCTTACCAAACATTTTATGCTATAAAGGCCTTTACACACCAGGGCTGTTTTTTTTCGTGCGATTAATTCGCACGTCAATATATATGTTTTAGAACTGTTTTTGTCACGTGTATTTCACACAGAACACGAATATTACGCAGTGATAAAGCAACGTAATTTTTTTTAAACAAGGTACATTTTTCTGAGCTTTGGCGACGCGAATTAAGACATCAACCAATTACGTTGGGTTGTTTACCTATGAGGATCATCATACAACAACACAGAGTCTGCTGTCCGAACCACAGACTGTACAGACGGCAACTTTTATTACTCCTTTCAACTTTGACAGTGTACAAGAGACACTCTTTCCGTTTTTACCTTTCACAATAAAAACCCAAGACATATGCTACACTGTTTTCCAGATGGAATTCAATTCACTGAGTATTTCGCTAAAAGGAAACTAAATAGCTTACAGTAGCTTAGTGTTTGCTTTTCCTGCTTTGGGGGCGAGACAGGGGCTGGAGTCTATGGAGCTAATCCCTGTCATTCCACTCAGCAGCCGGGGAAACGAGACATGGTACACCTCCGGTGGATTTGAGGAGCTGCAGCATTTATTTGTGCTCAAACTGCAGACTCTAGCTACTGTACAATCACTTGGCATCTTCCCTGCTAAACGTTAACTCTCCCCGTCCGATCTCTCTCTCGTCCACTCACACTGCATCTCCTGTCACTTTTTCTCTCTTCAGCAGCGTTCACACCGACATGTTAGATGAGCTGCCGCGAATATCTGAAACTTGTATTGAAAACGGTCACAAATTTGCTGCCATTGTGAATAGTTTTGATGCGTAATATTTGCAGCCGATTATTTTGCATATTCGCATCGCTTATTTGTCACGCCCCCGGTGCGTAACAGCCTTAAGACTAGGGATGCACCGATCCGACTTTTTCAGTACCGATACCGCTGCCTGGGCTTTGTGTATCTGTCGATAGTGATCCAATACCGTTGTTGAACTAATAATAAACTCTATACCTTCCACCACAATGTGGAAGAGACTAAAGGCACCAGACTTTCCTAACTAAGACAAAATAACCTAGATGTAATGTATTGAATTCTTATTCTAATAACTTTATTCATTCAAATTGAAAATAGAATGTAATCTATGGAACCTGTGGTAAGAGATTGCGGGCGTAACAAGCTCGCTGACCGCGCTCTCACTCACACACACCGGACATTTAGCAGGAAGAAGGGAAGGAAGACAGCGAGCTGCAGGCTCTGGAGCTCTGTCAAGGCAGCGGTGTTTGGTAGTCCAGTAACCCAGAAACGGTGACCGACCCGTCGTACAAAATTGGCAGTTGGCCATCAATTTTCGTAAAACGGCCCATATTTGACCTCTACATAGTTGATTTCTCGCATAAAAAAGTCTCGGAAGGGAATTTTGTGATAAAATAGCATATGAACAATGTATACAATTTCTGAGATCTGCGCGACCTATTCAGAAGACTACCTGATCTCAGATCAGTGGTGTAGCCTATGTAAATGTTGGGGCGTGACAAAGGTAGAGACTAGAGCCAAATAAGGTAGGAGTTGAGGAGTTGAGGAGTTGACGTCAACTTTTAGCATTGTTGAGATTCGCCCGTTTTCAGCAGCAGTTTCAAATTGTGAGATTTGCAGAGGAAAGAGGTGTCAGTGGGATTTTGAGGTTCTATGTATGTCCTATTTACCCACCAAACTGTCGTTATTCAACTATGACAAGGTAAAATCGGTTTTGCATTCTATCACCCCATTTAAGACATGTATCCACATGGATACCAGTCCATGTAAAATGCTAAATTAGCTATTATATTGCTAATACTGTGGTGTTCTGTCATTGTCTTTCCTTTTTAATGAATTTAAGATTAAATGTTCTTTTTAATGTTCCTGTCTAGTTTTATGATCTTTGCGAGCTCTTCAGAACTGGAGGCCAAGTTCCAGACACAAATTATATTTTCATGGTGAGTAAGTTTTTTTTATTTTAGTTTTTTTTTATTAACTAACAGAGCTCAAAATACTTGTACATGCACAAATAAACGTTTTGGCTGGACCCAGCCAAAAATAGGCAAGCCCTATAAACGCGAACATCTGTCACTCTGTCGCAGAGTAAGTGATGAAGTTAGACCATTGGTCGAAGTGAGTAGGGCTGTCCTCGATTTAAAGAAATTCTTAGTCGACTAACTTGCGTTTACCATATGTGCTCATTTCTTGGAAACAAGTCATTCAGCATGAAAAAAGCATAAAAATTGACTAACCTACTACAGCAAACTTAGTCAACTAAGACCAAAACGACCGATTAGTTGACTAATCGACAAAGAAGGGGCAGCCCTAAAAGTGAGTGATGACCTAGGTCGAGTTGGAGCTTCCCCATTGGTCGTTGCTGTTTCAAAGGGAATCGACATGCACAGTCAGCTGGTTTGTAAATACTCACCAACTATAGTTTTATGTTTTTATGTGTGCCGGTTTTTTAAATCAAGATCCATTGATTTGTTTATCCCAAGTAATTGTTCCTCTAGTCAACCTTCTCTCTTTGATATCAAAAAGCTGATACCATAACTGAGCTACATGTTTCTTCCTTCGAACCTCACGTTTCCCATTCCATATCCCCCCCACATCTAATAGTACTGTTTCACACACATTGAAACGTGTCTGAACCCCGGCAGATGAATTAAAGGGATATTTCACCTTTGGAAAGATGAATATATCTTTAAATTGGGTCACTTATGTAGTAGAAATGTGAAATTATTTTAGAAATTGGTGGCTTCTAGGCCGAGAAAAGCCAGAAAATGTGTTTTTGGCTCATGTGGATGAAAGACACCAAATCCCAGAATGTACTTGTTTCGCTGCTTTAGCGTCTACTCCCAAGCCACGCCTACCGTTTACAGACAGACAGTGAGACAGTCAACTCAACTTTAGTGTGTTTTATTGTCATTTCAACCATATACACGAAACAACATTTCACCATGGCTCAAGTGGTTACACAATTAAAATATATATAAACGACATTATATAAAAACGACATACGAAACAGTCTATACTTAGTGCACAGACATGATATGCGCCGTAAAGTTCAGCTAACACATAGCTACTAGCATTAGCGCTTGGTGGGCTATAAACACCGAGTATAAACACAGTCGTAAATTTGCGTGGAATGTAGACTGGTCAGCATTTAACAGTCACAAACTCCACCAGCAGTTAGCAGTTAGTTGGATACAAGCACCCCATTTCTGCACCAGGCAGTCCGTGTTAACACAGTCCACCTCCACTAGCTAGTCTTACCCGGTGACAGAGCAGCCGGCCTGGTAGCTGGATAGTCCAATACAGCAATGTTTCCACAACAACAAAAACACAGCAGTCTCTGAACTCGGGTTGGGAGTTTCGTTGAAGTTGGATGTAGTCCAGTTTGTTGTCTAATGAGCGGACACTTGGAAGCAGGATTGATGGAACAGGTGGCCGGCTATCGTTAGCTTTCCACCGGCACGCTCGTTCAACGTTCCCCACTGATGATGTCCCTTTACCAGCCAGATGCATCGAGCAACACCGCTGGTCTCCATACCCGGCGGACGAAACTCGCGAGTATTCTGTAATAAAGTGTCCTGCATATTCTCCAATCTGTACCAGTGTATCCCAGTGGTACACGTGTGCGGTAGTTTGAATGCACATAATTATTGTTCTAAAATTTTCTTCGGGATGAATAAGTCTGTCTGTCTTCTGCTGAGAAGCCAGTAAGCGAGGATTCAAGATGGCTGATGCTTGTTTTGGTTCGGGAATCTTCATGTAAAGACGACAGTCCAACCCTCTATGGGCGGGTTGAAAACATGCGGAAGTAGCTCCTACTACTGGCTGTAGTCCATTGCCTCTGGGCAAAAATGCCTCCAATGACAGAAAACTAAGATTTTTGCGTCATCGGAGGCTTTTTTCCAGAACCACAATGCAGTGATCTCTCGTCTCAGGGGGACATGAGGGAGGGAAGCACGGTCATTCAAAAATACTACCGTGTTTCTGCTGATACAAAGGTTAATGCTAAATCGGTGAAGTATCCCTTTAAGCACAGGATGCACACAGGCTTGAAAAAGTAGTACACAGTATGTCCAAACAGATTTAAGGTAACAACAATTATTCTGTACCCAGATTGTTCAGATATGAAGAGGCACTGTATCTTAGAGACAACTGAGTTGTGTTTTGTGTATATTTGCGTATATATGGAGGCTCTTTAAGTTCATTGATGGTGTCTTTTTTTTCCTCCTCTAGGGCGACTTTGTAGACAGAGGATATTATAGCTTGGAGACATTTACACATCTGCTAGCTTTAAAAGCAAAGTGGCCGGATCGTATCACACTTCTACGTGGAAACCACGAAAGCAGACAAATAACACAAGTGTACGGCTTTTATGGTAGGTAGACATGCTTCACTGTTAATGTTTATGAATGTTTTCTGTTTCACAAGCTCATCAAACCCTGTTGTCATGTATGTTCTGCTTATTTTTAGATGAGTGCCAAACAAAATATGGAAACGCAAATGCCTGGCGGTATTGCACAAAAGTGTTTGACATGCTGACTGTGGCAGCTGTAAGTTCATTCATGGTTCTTTCACATTGGTTTCACAATAACATTTGCATTTTGTGCTGTAAATCTTTGATCATAGGTAGGATGTGTAAACATGGATCAATCCTCTCCCAAAGCAACATAAAGGACCACAATAGTGGTTTTGCACAACCAGCCCAGTAAATCCTATGTGCTTAAACTTACTATACGTTAGTGACAACCATTTTCTAATTCATGCAAATGGCACTGTTATTTTAAAAAAAAAAAAAAGTACCTTCCAGGGGCCCACTGGTTTCTATTCATTTCTGTACAATATCAAAATCAGGCCACAGATAATTGAAACTTGCTGGACATAGCTAATGCATCATAATTAAATACACATCTGCACTGGTTTTTGTTAAACTTACTTAATTTTAAAGTTTTAATAGTGTTAAATTATGTGAATTTTTCCAGGTGGTGCCTTCACATGCTGAAGTGAAGGTCTGATAACAGAACTTTGCCATTCAGCTGCCACATAGCATTGCATTTATAAGTTATGATGTTTGGAAACTTAACGGGGAATACACATAATCATGAATGTGGTCAAGACTTGTCTTTAAATTTTACAGTTATATGGAACGGTCTACGAAAATAATTCAGCTGTCTTTAGAGTGGAAGACAGTTTTAAGGCCCTGACACACCAACCGGCTCGTTCAGAATACGATCTCGTATTTTACGAAAATAGTTCACCGAAATGTGTTTCTGAAAACATTTTAAGCAAGAAATGGGCCATATAGTTGCTGAATCTGTCTGTTTTTTTTGATCGACAAAGGTCAGTTTGAAAGATTTTCGTCAGATTTTAAGCGCCCTTTGCCACGCTAACATAAGTGCACTGAGTCGCTAGTCAAGGGCTAGAACTCCACCAATCAGATTGGTCATTGAGTCCGACTGCCCGTCCTCTGACCCAGCAAGTCAGGTCAGCCAAAATGAAGGCAGACGGCCCCTCCGATGGACGACGGCACTGAACACACCGAACAGACTCAAGTCACTGACCTCGACAGACTGTCCGACAGCCGATTATCGGGTTGGTGTGTCAGGGCCTTTAGCTACACAACAGCACATAAATGCATCATTCCTCTTTGGTCAGATGTGCGCTAGCATTGGATGATCAGGGATGGAAAACCCACATACTAGTTGTTAAAGCAAATATGATATACCGAGGAGAAAATGGTGCAGGGACAGGGCAAGAAGAGGAGATAAAGTTGCTACATCTGTCTTTAGCTTTATTTTATTTGACAGGAACAGTGCATATTAATAAACATTTCTGTAAATATGCCAGATTTTTCCAAAAGGCTAATTTCAATAAATACCTCTCAAATGTGACTACAAGTCACGGCGATGTAGACCGCAACAACTGTGATTGGTCCACTTGGCCATGGCTTGTTGCATCGCATTTCCCCGTAGTCATTTCCGGGTTCTCCTTCTCCATAACAACATGAAATCAAGGAGAAGGTTATGCCGGCCCTGCTATTCTCTTAAAGAGATACGCTAGATCGACACAGAATCCAGCGCACAAGTGTAAACCTCAGGCCACTTAAGTAGGCTACAGTGAAAGCTCTCCATAGAGCCCCCCGCAAAAGCATAAATCTGCCTTTAGCATAGCAATAGCATACAGCACATACAGCGAGCCAAGCAGTGTTAATCAGTTATTTGTTAGTCAAAGTATACAGGCAGTAGCCCAATAGAGCATACATCACATTTATAAAACAAGACAACATATAGCAACATTACATAAACACTACCATCAAACAGGCGTATTAATCCCAAAAAAACAAACAAACAAGCAGAAACAAAAATGCATATGAAGCAGCACATGAGAGAGATTGAACGAGCTACATCAGAAGCAAACCCTAATGGACAACCAATCAAGCATAGTATTGCCGACCTTACACAAACGACTCTTCAAGCGATTCTATTTTCGCAGACTATTTATTTATCTATTGGAATGAGTCTTGCTAAAGTTGGGGCGCGCTCCTGTTGTCTCCAACTTAGTCCAGTCAGTCTTTTTCCCGTCTTGACGTTCCGACAAAATCAAACGTAGCTTAGCCTTTTTACTTGTCCTGATGGACAATAACAATCTATTTTATCTATATCCCTATTGACAAACTTTGCACACTAATTTTGGACATGTATCTTCCATGGGCTTTGAGAAGAAAAAGTTCTAATGCCCTCTTGTAGGTAAATTCTAAGGGTGCTTCGATCAGGATTTTTGGGACCGATCACCGATTGCTGTGAGCAGTATCGGCCGATGCCGATCACCGGGTCTATTTGAAACCTTATATTTATCATGTCATGAATTTATCATATATTACTTTTAATATTCTTAACAACAATGCATAAGTATTAAAATTAACAGAAGATAATGTATTGTGAATTGTCAACGGTTTACTTTTATTGACAGGAAACGTTCAACATTCCACTTCCTCTGTTAGAAACACACCTTAAACAGCTTAGAGCTTAACATATAGCTAAAGCCTTATTCGGAATAAATTACAAAAAAACTGTCAGTGTGTTCTTTAGTGTGTCTTTAGTGTGTTCTGAGCAGGGTGGGGCCACTTAAATTTTTTACCAGCCACTTTTTCCAGAATTGAAATTTATAAAAGAGTGCACTATCATATTTTGAATTGCTTTATTAAATTATGTTTTATTATTAATACATATTTTATTAATGTATTTATTATGTGTCAGTAGCTTGTTGATCTTTACATTGTAAGTTAATATCCTGGCCTGGCACACACATTCATACGGTTTGATAAAGGACTTATTGGACTTTAACTTATCATTGATTTTACAATGAGTGTAGTTGTTTGTAGTATGTTTTGCACGGTCTTTCGCTGTACGTTCTGTCAATGCGCCACTTGTTTGAAAAGTACCTTCTCTTTTTCTTTACTTCGCCCTCAACAGCTCCATAGCTACTGCTGACTCCGCGGCGGGCCTCTTAACACCGGGGATATGTCGCCACATTTTTTAACAGAATTTTCCTTTCGTCTGTACCTCAGCTCAGCCAGCTAGCTAGCTAGTTACACGGCGGCGTCCCGGCCGGACTAGCGCTGAAAACTAGCTACTTGACTATGCGTGGTCAAAGCCCCGGCTGTGAACTGTTTCATTTCCTGTAAGTTCTTCACAATAAAAGTCCTCCGTTATTTTGGTATTTGAATGTTTTTATTATGAAGCAGCAAAATCCGGAAATGTTAGGGATTCATTAGCAGTAACGTAACGCGATTCCTATAAGCATTGTTACTTAGCAACAGCATTCTTTGACAAAAACTGTCTAATCCATTACAAGGATACAAGGCTAATTTCCCACCCTGGTTCCGAGGCACTTTTTTTGACCAACTCGGGAGACT
The DNA here is from genome assembly GCF_008315115.2 of Sander lucioperca. Taxonomy (NCBI): domain Eukaryota; kingdom Metazoa; phylum Chordata; class Actinopteri; order Perciformes; family Percidae; genus Sander; species Sander lucioperca. Next base: position 355,554 of record NC_050186.1, read on the forward strand.
GATCAGTCCAACTGCTTTTTCTGCCAACGGTCGGCCATCTGGTTGGTGTGTAACTTAGCTGCGTATAGAACATTTTCTCACGAGTAGTGCGTCATCTGATCGGCCTTTATGGAGACCACCAATCAAACTATTTAAAGCCTTTATCGGCCGATAACGATCGGTTCCCGATCAATCAAAGCACCCTTAGTAAATTCCTCTGGGGTCGACCCATTGATGGAAACCTTCATGTAGGCAGCCAGGTGCTATCCTTGCAGCCTGTTACGAAGGTCTGATTTTGAACTGAAAATTAAGGTAAATACTAGCTAAATAATCAAATAATTGCATTTGGACAAACATTAGCATTAAGTGGGGTGGCTGGGCAAGACACTGAACCCCGAATTTCCCCCGATGCTGCGCATCGGAGTGTAAATGTGTGTGAATGTTTATCTGATGAGCAGGTGGCACCTTGTACAGCAGCCTCAGCCACAGTGTATGAATGTGTGTGAATGGTTCCTGTACTATGTAAAAGCGCTTTGAGTAGTCGTTACGACTAGAAAAGCGCTATATAAAAAACAGTCCAGTCCAAGTGTAATGGAGAGAAGCCAAACACGTTCGTCTATTAACCCACGCTGCAATGACACAAACGCGGGTTAAAAATCGGCATAGCTTCCCTTTAACGTTAAATAAAACATCTGTGCTATATTTAACATTAACAGTATACATTGTTTTTCATGACAAGCAGCTGTTATACATTGATAATGATACAACTGTAGGTTACTGCAGTTAGTTAACATTACCACAAAAAACGTTGCCAATGAGTCTCGGGCATGGATGTATGTCTCGGATGGAACAGGCACTGCAAACTTTCGCTCGATGGTGTTTTAAGCCCCCGACGTCGACTTCAAGGCAGCGCTGCGACCGTTGACTTCAAGGCACCTAACCTTAACCCTAACCATTGCCTAATCCTAGTGCGTTGGGGGCTTAAAACATCAAACACCCAAACTTTCCAGCGCATGTCTGTCTGTGTGTATGTGCGTGCTCGCGTACAGCGGGGTAGAGGGCGATGGTGGGGGCTTCTTCTTCAGTGTTTATTGGGGGTGGCATTACTGATTGGACTGAGAGATACATAGATGAACAGCCGCTCCGTGCAGATTCAGAAAGGGCAATTCAATCCATAACTAAAGAATTGGCAGGGTTTATAGCAAAAGATATGCAGTTGTGGAGGATGCTGGATTTCAGCTTATGATTAAAGTAAAGTTAGAATATCCGCCGACGTTTCAGCAACACTAAATCCCGAACTGTATTTTTTGTGCAGAGGAACATAACAAATAGAATAGAATTAACAAAGCAGTGTGGTTTTGAAAATGGTGTACAGTGTTTCATTATTTTAATAACAAAGTGGAACTTGTCCTTTTTAATAAGAAATCCAAGTGGAAAAACTAATATTTCCATTATGAACTGACAATTTATAGGCTGTCACTTTGTTTATGTCTTTAGTCTATAATACCAAAAACGTTCCGAACTGAACCCAAAACCATGATATGAATGGAACAGTGAATTTTGTAAACTGCTCCAGCCCTACTGTCCTCATAACAATTTGGCCAAAATTAAGCACATTGACCACACACAATCCAGCCATCTACTAGCTTTGGACTGGGGCCTCATTTATAAACGTGGCGTACGCACAAAAGAAGACGTACGCCGCTTTCTACGCAAGAATTGGGATTTATAAAAAGCAAAACTTGACGGGAAAATGTGCGGTCCTCCACGGACACTCTGACCCAGGTATATGCACGGAAATGGGTGAAATGCAGACTGATCTCACTAAGTGGCATATGTATGACAAGCCAATTCGTATGCCATTTTGGCGAGTTATAAAAACGCATAATCGTTTTTTAGCGTGTTTATCAACGCCGTTTGGCCTCCATTGACCTACATTACATGTGAATTATCGCTGTAGCGAGTAGTATGAAAGGACGGAGGTTGGTTGGGGTGGCGGATGGGTAAAACAAGACTTTCACCCAGGAGAGTCGGGATCAGCCGTTTTTTTTTAATAAAGCCTTCCCCGATGTTTTTTTCCTAAACCCAACTGTTTGTTTTCCTAAGCATGTGACATTGGCACCGCCACATGATGTGTATGTTTACATCCGCTGTATACAGCGTAGACATACACGCGGATAGCTCAAAATGCATACAGATAACACGCCATTTGGCTTTAGGAAAGTGGCGTGTATGTTTACGCAAAGTCATGATGCCATGTTGGTGAAATGAGAAACGGCGACACCGACGGCAGATGGATGAAACATTTGAAACTGTGTGAATCTGAGACCATTGTGTAAAACAAATCGAAATATTCCCTTTATTGATCATATGAAGAATTCACAAAGCCATTCTTACAATTAATATCCTACACAAACACCTGTTTGATCCATCTGCGGTGAAAAACAGACAAAATAAAACAAGATACTATCGTAAAGTCAAGCAAAGATATATTTGCAAAGAAAACTCATTCTGTAATTATATTGGCATGTTATGGAATTTATGCTCATGAATAATACGATCAACGGGACAAATAGATTGATGCTGTTTTCGATGCCTCCATCGATGCACATTATTTTAAAATGGTCATCATTTAGCCTACAGTATACAGTGTTTATTTTTATGGCTTTAAAATAAAAATTGTTTTAAATGTTTTTTTATTGTAGGTCTAAAGCATGTTTTAAAGGCGTAAAATGAATCTAGGGGTTAATAACACGTGTACCTAGTTCGACGTTCTCTGGGATTTGTTTTCATGCTAATCGAATGTGACTAGTTTTATCGCAAACTGCTAATTACCTTATAACGCTAGTTGTCGGGGCACGGCTAAAGTAAAAAGAAATCGCTATTTCTATACCACTAACAAGGCTCAAAATAGCATCACACTTCCACGGTAGCATAATGAGGGTCCCTACATGTAAACCGAAGCATTGAAAACAAACCCCAGAGAACGTCAAACTCGGTACACGTGTTATTAACCCCTAGGTTCATTTTGCGCCGGATTTGTCCTTCAACCATTGTGAAAGGTGCAATAGAATGTTTTACTAATTACATGCTCCTTGCGCAGAACTATTTGTCATTTACAATTAGATTAATTCCAACACCTTTAGCTTTTAGATACAATCCAATGAATGGGTAAATGCATGTCATGTGTAATTATGCAAAATGGCTGGCTTTGCAATGTTGGAAGATGTGGCAAATGGAGACCGACAGCAAGAAGACTTGCTGGCAAATGAGGAAGAGTGGCCTCCGAGCCTGTTCCGACTTCCTCGAGCTGTCCTGTTAGATCTCTGTGCTGTTTTGGGCCCAGCGTTACAGAGGAGCACTCGGAGAAACCATGCCTTGCCTGTCCCACTTCAAGAGGGGTCACCTCCAGTGTCCCATGGCATAAACACTTTCTCGGGGTAGCACTAGGCGTTTTTTTTGCATCAACTTTAATATCGGACCATTTATTTTTACTTTGGGCCATGGTCCGACCTCTGAGGCTGTGGCATTAACTGTGTCTGCAACATGTTGTCACTACAGTTTTTTTGGCATTGGTAATGCCCACGCTGTGCCCTACAAACATATTTTCCTCTTTTCCACCTCTCTACAAGAACTACAACTTCACATTGAGTGAAAGTGCTTTGTTTTCCTCTGTGCGCATGATGTCGATATGGATGAATATTAATTTGGGGCATTTCACTGACTATTTAAGGGCAATTATGGGCATGACATGAAGCCGCCAAAGTTGCGCCACATTTAGAGTTGATTGTGATTTATAAAGGGAATCCGAGGACCTAGGTTCTACCTTCACAGATCACATGTGGGATTCAGTCCTGGATCGGATACACTCTACCTCCATGTGCGCCCGACATGCTCTTGTGCAATTTAAAGTAGGGCTGTCAATCAATTAAAAGAAATTAATCTAATTAATTACATACTCTGTAATTAATTAATCTAAATTAATCACATACATAATTTTTGCCCGGTGCCTTAACCGATACTTTTTAAGAAAGTATAAAAAAAAAGAAGGGCACTAAACAACAGTCGGCACCATTAAAGAACAGCTTGTTTATTGCTAGGCCATTAGGTCAAAATTAAATGATTTAATAATAATGTAATAACTATAACAATAACTTATTTCACTAGTAAATTGCTGTTGAATGAGAAAAACAACCACCACATAGGAAAAGGACATTTAACAACAACTTTGAATGCACCACGAGACTGAAGGTTACCAATTTGATTGAACTGTGTTTTTCCGACAACGGCAGCTGCAGACTGTTACATCCCAGTGTTGAATCCTCTACAGTAAAATACAGTCACACTTTACACCGTTTAGCGTTAGCTGTCAGCATTGTAACTGTGTTTAATCCAGCTACTAGCTAGCTGTAGGCTAACGTTAGCTGCTGTTGAGTATAGTGTTAACTAGCATCACGTGCAGCGATGTTTCTGTTTCCTGTAACATCTGTTTCAGAGCATCCGAGAGAAGCACAGACATATCAGTGGCACCGAAATGAGGCGCCGAAATCCGCGTTGCTATTCGGTCCGGTAGATACAGTTCGTGAAGGCACCTGTGCCGTATTGGCACCGGATTTCGGTACCCAACCCTATTCAGGAAGAAGATTTTTATAAGTAAATGTTCCAATTAATGATCCAGGCACCACATTCTCGTCTCCCTCCTTCATTTTACAGTCAAATGGTGGCTAGAACAGCTCTGGGTCAAAGTTCAATATGGAATGGATTAATCTGCGTTATTTTTTTTAATGCATTGTTTTAAATTTGCCCTAATTTAAAGTAGTACATCGTATCTACATATCTAAAACCAAACTAGCTTGTATGTTCCCTGATGTGGACCCGACCTGTGATCGCTGTAAGAGCGCACCTGCGTCACTCTTTCACATGTACTGGACATCAGTCTTTCAAACAATTTCTGAAGTACTTCACTATCAAACTGAGACGAACCCTTTTACTGGCATTTTTGGCATTGCTCGAAATTCGGGCTTGCCTAAAGTGAAGCTGAAGGTATTGGCCTTTACCTCCTTACTGGCTCGTAGGGTTCTCTTACTCAAGTGGAAAGATCCTGCTCCTCCTTCCCACTCACATTGGATTAGAGACATTATGTCCTGTATGAATTTAGAGAAAATATGTTACGCTACAAAATATGGCTTCCCTTCTTGACATTTTTTGAGAAACCAACTACAATAATATCAGAGTAGCTACCTCCTTCCCCTCTTTTAATTTATTTTATTTGTTTTTTGTTTCTTTATTGATTACTATTTTTAAATATATATAATTTTATTTTTTTTAAGGTGTGTATTTCGTTTGTACTCACATCTTATGTTTCGTCCGTACGCCACTTCTGACGCAAATTCACTGCACAGTTTTATAAATGAGGCCCCTGGTAATGTTTGGGAAAACGCGGTGTCAATAGGATTGGGATTATGAAAAACCTCTCAAAGAAAAAATGCACAATGTATTGTGTTTTGAACAAATGCAGATTTACTTCAAAACTAGATATATTCATTTAAAGATACAAAAAATTTTCTGTTAATATTGCAGATTTAATTATGCTACATTTACTTCCACTCAGTGGAGGTAATTCCTATTTTCTGCTACTTTTTACTTCAACTCAACTACATTTATCTGTATTTATCTTTAGTTACTATGATGATTCAGATTAACAGTACAAAATATAATCAATAAATTGAAAAACAGGCTTTATTGGTCCCCAGGGGGAAATTCACAAGCTACCAAGCAGTATCCAAGTATATCCAATAATATATAATATTCTGAAATGTGCCATTCTGCACAATGAGTACTTTTACTTTTGGTACTTTAAGTATATTGATATTGATTGAAGTATTAATGCTAATACGTTTATGCTTTTTATTTTTGGCAGTTTATTCTGTGGCCCATCTTGGACTTATGTTATTGGACTTGTGATTAAATAATGAATTAATAAAATGCAACAAAACCTTCTAGTTAATCAAAAGAAGTTGTATATTAATTTCAAAGTGCTCCAAAAGGCTTCATTTGCATATCAAAATCACTAAAATCTATTTAATCAATTTATTTTATACTATAGAGTGTGCAGGTCGGGTTTTTACAGACAATATCAAACTTGATCAAAAAATATTACTGGTCGTATTTATTGTGTGTTATTTTCAGAACTGCCTGATTTTCTAATGAAATCTTTTAATCTCTAATCCAAGTTGATAGATGAGCAAGTCCTGTGTGTCCATGGTGGTCTTTCACCTGACATTAAGACGTTGGACCAGATCCGCACCATCGAACGCAACCAAGAGATTCCCCACAAGGGGGCCTTCTGTGATCTTGTGTGGTCAGATCCAGAGGATGTGGACACCTGGGCTATCAGTCCACGAGGTGCAGGCTGGCTGTTCGGCTCCAAGGTTACTAATGAGGTATGTTGTGTCGACAAAATTTTAAACTAATCAATGGAAAATTGAAATGCCTGTAACACCAGTTGATTGAAAGTCATGCTCATTTTTTGTTTTAGTTTGTGCACATCAACAGTCTGAAGCTCATCTGCCGTGCACATCAGCTTGTTCATGAAGGCTACAAGTTCATGTTTGACGAAAAGCTGGTGACCGTGTGGTCGGCGCCCAACTACTGCTACCGCTGCGGAAACATCGCGTCTATCATGGTATTCAAGGACGTGAACAGACGAGAACCCAAGCTGTTCCGTGCTGTCCCTGACTCTGAGCGCGTCATACCACCCCGAACAACCACTCCCTACTTCCTCTAATGATAAGAGCCAGTTCTCTCTCCACCCTCTGGAGATCTCAAGTCTGAAACTTAACATATTTTTAAAAATTCATTGAAGTAACATCCCTTCAGGTCTACAGAATCTTAAGTAGCTACAGTTTGTTTGCACTCACTCACTTTGTTCTGTCATGAAGGTAAACATCCTCTTCTCCCCCTCAATGAGAATACCTTTTTAAATTTCTTCATATTTCAATAAGAAAATTTTGAATGGTTTAATTTTGATGTTATGTATCCCACTTAAGCAAATAAAACATTTAAACTGGTGTTAACTGCCAATAATGTGTTCAAATAAAGTGATATATATTTTATTTGTCATTGTAGCAGTTTGATCTCATGGTTGCCTTTTGAAAGACTGGACCGGTCACCTCTTTTAAGAATGACAATTTCTGGAAGTAGAAAATAAACTTTAAATAATTGCAGACCCGCTTTATAAACTGTTGAGCCCATCCTACAGCATTCTGCCTTAAATGTGAGTTGCAATTTTAATTGTAATTTAACTTTCCTTTATTGCTTTTTTGAAGTATAGTTAAAGATGGAAAGAAAGCAATAGAGAGTAAAGGATGGAAGTTGAGAAATTAAGGGAGAACGGTGCCTGTTGGACGTTATACATTACATACAAGCAATATTTTACACTTATGTCTTTTTTTTTTTGCCAAGTACATTTGCTATTTATCCCAGCCTTTAGAAAATGAGTCTTCCATAGTTTTTAATCTATATGTGAGTTTCTCTATCATTTGAATGTCACTGATAGTAGTCAGCCATTGTCTGTGTTCAGGTGCATCAGTCTGGAGCCAGTTTTCAGTGATGGCCTTTTTTGCAGCCGCAAAAAGAATCTTGACCAAATATTGGTCTCCTTTATGCACAGATCCTTCAAAATATCCAAGGTATAGAACAAGACAGGTTTGGGGGATGTTGTAACCTAGTACCTCACATAGCACAGTGTATCCGATTCCAGAAAGGTATTTTCCTGCAGCTCCAAAACACGTGCATATGGTTTGGATTCATATGATTGCATTCAGGGGCGGATTTAGTCATTTTGGGGCCCAAGGCAGACACAGACATGGGGCCCTCTACATCTCATGTTTCCCCCCTTTTGTCAATCCTTATTTTTCTAAGAAAGTCCTACTTGTAACTTCTCTTCAGCAGTCTTCACACAGCAATGATGTCTAGACTTCGGGGGTCAGTTTCAGGTAGAAGGTTTAACAAACTCTGAGTCTAACCCTGATGTCTGAGTTGATTTACACTGAGATGGGAAGAGTTTTCGGTTCCAGAACAGCTGATATGAGTTGGTTCAATCAACTCAGAGTAGGTTCACGCGCGTGCACCACCACAATAAAAAGGCAGCATGAATGGAGCCATGATTCTACAATTCACCATGGTAACAACCACAAACAAACGGGTTGGCGGAAATACTCATGCGCACAAACAGCGAGTTTGAACATGTATTTAGTTAAAAAAGTAAGACGGCGGCTACTGCTGCAAAAGAGAGAGAATTGGTGTGGGAGAAAATTGCTGCTCGAGTCAATGCGTAAGCATTAAAAGTGTATTAATTTCATATTTAATCACAGTTAACTTATAATATTAGCCTACTAGTGAAAACTGGAATTGTATTACACCTATAATTTCATTTGGGTGCAATCCTACTGGCGAAAAAGTAAACTACTAGGCCTACTATATCCCATTCTGAGGCTGCAGCACCATGATCATTAACAGAACTATATAATTTATTTCTTTTTTTATGTCTCTCACTGGTTTGTGTCCAGGGAACAATACAAAAAACGTTTCAGAGCGGGTCACACTTTTCTGACGAGTGGCTTTACTATTAGCCTACAGTATGATCTGCATCACCAATAAAGAAAACTGCCGTTTGCAAAAAACGTAATGCGACACAAAGAATCTGCTGGGATGTTAAAGCATGTCCACGATGGTGAATGTTAGTGATATGAGGACGGATAAGGTATCTACATATCTGATGGACTGTGAAAAAAAATACCTCTCAAATCGGTTATGTGGAAATGAAAATACATTTAGTCGGGACTCAATATCATCTCCCGACGTAAACTCTCTGTGAATTAATACAGCTTTTTCATCAACGGGATCGTCGACAAAAGGACATGACATGTTTGAGAAAAAAACGTTTTATAATCTGCCTAACAATAAGTTTTATTTATTAAGTTTTTATTCATGCAGATAACAAACTGCATTAAAATGCGCCTGATACAGACTGAATGAATGAATGAGGAAATGAGAGAGAAGAAACCTCGAGTTTCTCTCAGTCTCCTCCCTCTGACAGTGTCAGAGGGAGGAGACTGTGTGAGTGTGTGTGAGAGTGTCTGTGTGTGAGTGAGTGTGTGAGTGAGTGTCTGTGTGTGAGTGAGTGTATCTGTGTGAGAGTGCCTGTGTGTGAGTGTGTCTGTGTGAGTGTGTCTGTGTAAGAGTGTCTGTGTGTGTGAGTGAGTGAGTGGGTGAGTGTTTATGTGTGAGTGAGTGTCTGTGTGTGAGTGAGTGAGTGTATCTGTGTGAGAGTGTCTGTGTGTGAGTGAGTGTGTGAGTGTCTGTGTGTGTGTGTGTGTGTGTGTGTGTGTGTGTGTGTGTGTGTGAGTGTCTGTATTGTCATGTCTAAAGCGCTATAATCTGACCTTGCGAGCTTTGGCCTCAGCAAATCTTGCTATCACTGATTCCATATCCATAACGTTAGCAGCAATATCACTTGAGCAGCCTCGGCTGGCACTGTCGGCAGCAACAGGTAGCTCCTCCTTGCTAGCAGCAGTGCTAACGGTCGTGATGGTGGTTGTAGCGTTGTTGTCATTGTCAGCGGCGGGCATCACAAAAAACTTTGTTAACTTCGGCAATTTTTTTTAAAAACGTTTTGCTTTCCTCCCACTTCCTCCTTTTTTCAGCACCACTTGGGTAGTTTGGCTTCATTGTAGCTCTACTCTGTACACTGTCTGTCACTCTACACACGCACCCTGTCTGTCTGTCACTTTTTTTTCTCCGTATTTTGGCGCATTACAGCCTTGTCACTTTCGCAGATGCGCAGTAAGTGAGATAATGGAATAGTCCAATCATGTAGTGAGGTGGGGGTGCCCCCCTCCGGTCTGCGAAACTAATGATTTGATGCCATTTTTCGCAAATGGAGTTTTAGAAATATATAATTTGCGAAAAGTAAAATAAAAAAAAAAACCTTAAGCATAAGTTAATGGGGCATTTTGGGGGCCCCTAGGTAGCTCGGGGCCCAAGGCAATTGCCGACCTTTGCCTAATGGTAAAGTCCGCCTCTGATTGCATTGTCTCCAGCAGGGTTTTTGAGTTTTCATGCGTTTGCTAGTAATCTTGGGCGTGAAAATGAATTTGGTTTTTCCAAGTGAATTCTCTCCATCCGTGTGACTGTGTAGTTGTCTGGTGTACCTTCCACATCTCATACCACTTCTTGTCCGGGATCTCTTCTCTCAGTTCTTTTTATTTTTTGCTTCCATCAAACAAGTATACAGAATCGACACTGCTCTGGGTATAACATACTTGTAAGATTGTACAATCACTTTAACCATGGGATGTATCTCATCAATGTTTTTCTTAACCATTTTTGTATAGTAATCCCTCATTTGTAGGAACCTGAATAAATCCTGATTATTTAGGCCGACTGTATTTTTTAGTTCTTGAAAGCTTCATATTTCACCCTTATGAATAACTGCATATGGCTGTTATGCCCGTCCTAGTCCATTGTTCAAATCTGGTGTCAGACTTTCCTGGTGTGAATTCATTATCAAAAGCTATCCATTTTAATAGTCCTAGTTCCCTTCCCACTTTCAGCTGTAATGGAATACCACGTTTCCAGGGTGAATTTTGTTATTGAGTCTAATTCTTCCCCATCTTTAATATGGGCAGGGATTTCTCTTTGCTCTATAAGTGGTTGAATCAGGTGCATCAACACAGGTATTTCGATTTCTTTCCATCAAGCTACATATTCGTTATTGCACCAATAGATAAGTGGACATATTTGTGCTGCATGGAAGTATTCCCTTAGGTTTGGAAGTGCCAGTCCCCCCTTGTCTTTAGGCAGCTGGAGAGTGGTATATTGTACTCTTGGTCTTTTGCCTTCCCATATAAATCTAGATATTAATTTATCCCAGCTACGGAACCCGACCTGTGGTATGTTCACTGGCAAGGATTGAAACAAATATAATAAATGTGGGAAAATGTTCATTTTTACTGCGGTAATCCTATTTATAAAACTCATTGGATAAGTCGACCAGTTTTCAATATCTCTCCTTATGTTGTTATCAATATGTTCATAGTTATTTCATTATAGGTTTGACAAGTTTTTGGTTATGCTTATACCCAAATATTGAATTGATTTCGCTTTCCAATTTAATTTTAGTTCCTTCAATTCTTGATTTGGAGAGCAGTAGAACATGAGAATTTGTGTTTTAGATATGTTTAGTTTGTAACCTGTATATACTCCAAACTGTTCCAAAACTTGCATAAGTTTCATAAAGGAGCTTACTGGGTCTTTTAAAATGATCATTACGTCATCTGCAAACAGACTTATTGTATGCTCTTGGTTATTGATATCTATTCCTTTGATTGTTTTATCTGATCATTTGGGCGAATGGTTCTATATAAAGGGCAAATAAGGTAGGGTTGAGGCAGCAGCCCTGTCTGGTTCCTCTCTCTAAAGTAAAGCTGTCCAATAGGGAGCCGTTAACTTTAATTCTAGCTGTTAATTGTTTTCTCATTAATGCCAAATTTCTCCAAGGTTAGATATAAAAAATCCCAATTGACCCTATCGAATACCTTTTCCGCATCTAGGCTGATCAGTGCTGCTGGTATTTTATTTTTTTGTATTCTATGTATAATGTATAGTATTCTTCTAATATTGTCTTACGTTTGTCGACCTGAGACAAAGCCAGTTTGGTCTTCTTCTATCAATCGTGTTACTATAGTTTGGAGCTACTAGAGTTTGAAATTATAGTGGTGTAAAGTTTGTAATCTACATTACGGATTGATATTGGTCTATAATTTTGGCAGTACTCTTTATCCTTTAGTGGTTTGGGGATTACTGAAATTATTGCATCCTTCCATGGGAGGGGGGGGGGGGGTATTCTCTTCAATTATGGTCCAATTAAAGGCCCTGAGTAATAGTGGCGACAGTTCTTTTTCAAACTTTTTGTACCACTCTGATGGAAACCCGTCGCTACCGGGTGTCTTATTATAGGCAGCGACGACGGCGGAGGGATAGGAAACAGAAGCGGGGATACCGAGCCGGACTGTTATTGAGGCTGAAGAAGCATCCACACAAGCCCGCTCTCCCTAGTGTCTTCCTTGCAAACGTAAGATCCATTGTGCACAAAATGGATGACCTAGAGCTGCGGATAGCAACTAAAAACTTTGCCCGGGATTGCTGTGTGATGATCTTGACTGAAACCTGGCTCCATCCTGCTATCCCCGATAATGCCGTACAGCTAGCTGGCCGCACCATCTAACGACACGACAGGAACAGTGACTCCGGTAAGAACAGAGGAGGCGGACTCTGTCTCTATATTAACAATGACTGGTGTTCTCAAAGCCATGCAACATACAAATACTGTTCCCCCCATCTTGAGGCATTAACTGTCATCTGCCGCCCTTTTTACTTACAGAGGGAGATAACTGTAGTAACCATCACGGCGGTGTATATCCCCCCAGAGGCTAATGTTAACATAGCCCTGAGCTATCTTCATGGGTGCATAAGAAAACAGCAGCAGGCGCACCCAGATGGGGTATATATAGTAGCTGGAGATTTTAATTGGGCATGCTTAAAAGCTGTCCTCCCTAAATTCACCCAGTATGTGAAGTGTGCCACCAGGGGGAGCAACACACTTGACCATGTCTACTGTAATATTAAGCATGCTTAGAGAGCAGTGCCCCAACCACACATTGGCCTGTCAGACCACCTCTCACTGCACCTTATACCAGCCTACATCCCTCACATCAGGAAAAATAAGCCCAGAAGATCAACACCTGGCCGGAGGACGCCCTCTTCCAGCTCCAAGACTGCTTCTCAACCACGGAGTGGAGTCTATTTGAGAGCCTCGATGTGGAGGAGTATACAGAGACTGTCCTATCCTACATCACATTCTGTGCTGGAAATGTCTCCATCACAAAACGGATCAGGGTCTTCCCAAACCAGAAACCCTGGATGACAAGTGAAGTGCGGCTCCTTATCAGGGACCGCAATACAGCATTCAGGTCAGGAGACAGGGCACAGTACAGCTCAGCCAGAGCCAACCTAAAGAAGGGTATTAGGGCTGCTAAGGTAGCACACAAAAGGAAAATAGAGGGATACATCATGGACAACAACCCACGTCAAGTGTGGCAGGGATTACAACACATCTCCAACTACAAGGGTCACAATATTACATCTACCTCCCCTGATGCTACAATGGCAGAGGAATTAAACAGCTTCTTTGCCCGGTTTGAGGAAAACGGACAATCAGCGCCTCCCCCAGCCTTCACCAACATCTCGCTATCCCTCCAGGAACATCAGGTGAGGAGAGTACTGAGGGAAGTGAACCCGAGGAAGGTGGCTGTACCCGACGGAGTACCGGGGAAAGTACTCAGGGCCTGTGCTGATCAACAAACGGGGATTCTCACTGAGATTTTCAACATCTCCCTGACCCAAGCCATCGTTCCATCCTGCTGGAAATCCGCCATCATCATCCCTGTTCCGAAAACATCAGCTCGTAAAAGCCTGAACGATTATAGGCTCATCGCACATCAGTGGTAATGAAATGCCTGGAACGGCTGGTTGCCCAGCACATCAAGGCCTGCCTCCCACCATCGTTTGACCCTCACCAGTTTGCCTATAGGGCAAACCGTTCCACTGAGGATGCCATCGGCATCACTCTCCACTCAACGCTGAGCCACCTCGAACACCCAGGTAGCTATGTAAGACTGCTCTTCATAGACTTTAGCTCAGCCTTCAATACAATAATCCCGGACATTCTGATTAAAAAACTCTTGGGTTTACACCTCCCCCCCTCCACCTGTGCTTGGATAAAAGACTTCCTCTCAAACAGACCTCAACAAGTGAGACTCGGCCACCATCTCTCCTCCCCCCTTACACTCAGCATTGGATCCCCCCAAGGCTGTGTGTTGAGCCCACTCCTGTACACACTTTACACATCTGACTGCTCCCCCTCTCACCCCTCCAACCTCATTATAAAATTTGCAGATGACACCACGGTGGTCGGTCTCATTTCAGGTGAAGATGAGACAGAGTACAGAGATGAGATCCAGCAACTGTCAACTGCTGAACACAATAAAAACCAAGGAGATCATCATAGACTTCAGACGAAGCAGCACAGCCCACGCCCCACTCCACCTGAACGGCATCTGTGTGGAAAGGATCTCATCTTTTAAATTCTTGGGAGTACACATTTCTGAAGATCTCTCTTGGTCCACAAACACTAAAGAAATAACAAAGAAGGCCCAGCAGCGACTACATTTCCTGAGAATTCTCAGGAAAAACCATCTCGAACAGAAGCTGCTGGTGTCCTTCTACCGGTCAATCATCGAAAGTGTACTCACTTTTTCCATTACAGCATGGTATGGGTGTTCAGCGGCAGACAAGAAGGCTCTGCAGAGGGTCATAGGCACAGCCCAAAAGACCATAGCCTGCCCTCTGCCCTCCCTGGAAGAGCTCGCCAACTCCCGCTGCCTCAACAGTACTAAATCCATCCTCAAAGACACTGCCCACCCTGCTCACCACCTGTTCAACCTGCTTCCCTCTGGCAGGCGCTATAGGTCAATGAAAGCACGCACCGCCAGATTAACAAACAGCTTTTTCCCCTGGGCCATACGTTCACTGAACAAACAATATAACCTGTAAAACAATGGCCATTTCCCACCTTAACCCATCTACTATCCCCTGTCATGACCAACCACACTACCCCTGGCAACTGTGAACTTTTTTATGCTGAAGCCTGTTGCTATTTCACACATATGTGTGAGGGAGGGTGTGTATTGTCTGGGAGGGATGGGAGGGTGTCAGTCAACTGTCTGTATCCCAAAATACATGTGTGGGTGGGTGGGTGGGTGACTGTGTGTGGGAGAGAGAAAAAGAGAGTGAAATGTATGTAAGGATCGTGGGGAGGGGGGTTTGTCTGTTTATCTGGTCTCTACATATTTTACATATTTTATTTATCTTTTTAAAAGCACTTATCTGGAGCGGCACCCTGAATTTCGTTGTTTTAATACACTGTACTTTTTCAATGACAAATAAAGCTTGATTGATTGATTAGTTATCAGTTATTAGTTTGTTATTATTAGTTTTTTGTTTCCCTATTGCTTTATGGATTTCGCCTATAGTTATCTTTGCTGTTATGTGTTCATTTTGTACTTTACCTATGGAAGGGAGATCCAGGGAGTCTAGAAATATTTTAGTATCTTTATGATCTATTGTTTGTGAGTAGAGTTCTTTGTAGTAATCTCTAAATATTTTTTTCATATTTTGTTTGATTGGTCTTGGGATCATGTAGTTTATTGACTGCTATCACTGCCTGTTGTTTTCGTAATCTTCTCGCCAATAGCTTGGCAGCTTTGGGTCCTGATTCATAGTAATTTTGTTTTAAATACCTTGCCTTTATCTCTATTTCCTGTTGGAGTAATTTATTTATTTGGTTTCTCACCTCTTTCATTTGTTGTTGTGTCTTTATGTCTGTTTTTTCTTTATGTTTTTGTTCCAATTGCTTTAGGTCAGCTAAGAGAGTCTTATATTGAGTTTCTTTTTCTTTTTTAAGGTCACTTGTAATTGCAATTAATTTTCCTCGTATAACAGCTTTAAGTGCATCCCATAGTATTGCTGGGTCTGTCTCACCGTTGTCGTTTTCCTCCAAGTATCTCTGTATTTCAGTTTTGATTTGTTCAACAACCAGTTTGCTATTTAAAATCCCCACGTTTAATCTCCATGTGTTTTTTCGTCTGGACCTCAAATAGACCTTTAAGTAGATTGGACTATGATCGGACATATCCGCAACTCCAATTTGACATTCTTGTACTCTGTCCCTGTCTTCCTTCTGCATGAAAACAGTCAGTCCTTGAGTATACAGAATGTGTTGCTGAATAATGACTAAAGTCTCTCCGTGTAGGATGAATGTCCCTCCATACATCGAAAAAACCCATTTCTTCCCATGTATTTTTCACTAACTTTGTGATAGGTTTCTTATTTCTCTTATAACTAGTTGTGTCCAATTCATAGTTCATTATCACATTGAGGTCTTCTCCACATATACCTTCAATTTCCACTGCAATCAAATCAAATAGGGACTTAAAGAAATGTTTATCACTTTCGGGTGGAGCATATATGTTTACCAATGTTAATGGAAATTGATCAATTGTCCCTTTTACAATAATATATTGTCGCTCTTTTATTCCTTTTTGATATTCGAATTTGATTGCATTAAAAATTAGTATTGCTACTCCTCTTTTACGGGTATTAGTATGGGAGCTATAAAACGTGTTTTTAAATCCAAACGTGTTAGGTTTAAGTGAGGAATAGTGGACCCAAATGCAGGGAGAGGCAGGCAGGCAGGAGATGGCTTGAGTTCAGGAATTTATTTGATAACGAAAAACGGCAGCACCGAGGCTGGAAACACTATGAAAAAACTCAGAGGAAAAACTTACAAAATAGAGCAGGGAGGAATCCAAAACAATGGTACAGGCTATGAAATGCTGACAGGACAGGAACACAAAAAGACACAAACGATCTGACACCAGACAAAGGAAACACAGGGGCTAAATAAACTAGGTAACGAGAAGACGCGAGACAGGTGACACCAGGGCTGGGGAACAGGTGGAGCACATCAGACAATCACACAGGAGGGAAAACACAAGGTAAAGCAGGACAAGACAAGACAAGACAGAGAACAGAGTATCAAAATAAAACAGGAAACAGGAACAACAGACAGGAAACATGAAATAAACTAAACACAGAGACTTGACACAACAAGATACGACACAACAGGGAACAGAAATATACAGAATTATACAAAAAAAAACTGAAAATGTACAAAACCATAACAGAGCCCCCCCCCCCCCAAGGGGCGGATACCAGACGTCCATAACAAAAAAAAAAAAAAAAAAAAAGGGCGGCTAGAGTCCGGGGGAGGCAGAGTGTCACTGGGGCACGGAGCAGAGTGTCACTGGGGCACAGGGAACAGAGAGTCACTGAGGGAAAAAAGAGGGCCGGTGAGGCCTAGGAGAAACAGAGGGGCCACTCGGGGAACAAAGCGGGGCCACTCGGGGAAACCGCAACAGGGGTCAGAGAGGCCTCGGCAACAGGGGTCAGAGAGGCCTCGGCAACCGGGGACTGAGAGCAGCAACGAAGGCAGAAACTTTCAGGCGGCCTACGACGTAGGCAGAAACCTTCTGGCCACCGGCGACGAAGGCAGAAACCCTCTGGCGGCCGGCGACGAAGGCAGAATCTCTCTGGTGGCCGTACTGGACGTCGAGGGCACACAGGCGGCCAGGCAGGACGTCGAGGGCAGCGCCCCTCCGGGGGCCGATCAGGTCGGCCAAGGCGGAGCCCCTTGGGAGGCTGCGCAGGCGAAGGGTCAGCTGGGCTGGAGTCAGGCGACGGGTCAGCCGGGCTGGGGCCTGGCGACGGGTCAGCTGGGCTGGAGTCAGATGGCCAGGCAACCGGGGCAGAGGTTGACTGGGGTGCCCACAGGACACGAGGGGCAGGAGTGGGCCTGATCGCCGACAGAGCACGAGAGGCAGGAGTGGGTCTGACCACTGACAGGACACGAGGGGCAGGAGTCGGCCTGACCGCCACAGGCAAAGTCTCATGGGGGCAGAACAAAGGCAAAGTCACTAGGGAGGTCTCTGGGACGCCGGAGACCGACAAAGCCTCAGGGGCAGTCACTGGGGAGGTCTCTGGGACGCCGGAGACCGGCAAGGCTTCAGGAGCAGTCTCTGGGACGCCGGAGACCGGCAAGGCCTCAGGGACAGTCTCTGGGGCGCCGGTGACTGGCGAAGTCACTGGCTTACCCGTAGACGAACCCTCTGGGAGAGTGGTCGACGTAGACTCTGGGAGGTCTGTCGACGTAGACTCTGGGAGAGTGGTCATCGAAGACTCTGGACGACTGGAAGATTCTAGCAGAGCGGTCATCAGAGACTCTGGACGACTAGAAGACTCTAGCAGAGCGGTCATCGGAGACTCTGGACGGCTGCACGTCAGCGGCGATTCTGGGCGGCTGCACGTCAGCGGAGACTCTGGACGGCTGCACGTCAGTGGCGGTTCTGGGCGGCTGCACGTCAGCGGAGGTTCTGGAAGGCTGCACGTCAGCGGAGGTTCTGGAAGGCTGCACATCAGCGGAGGTTCTGGAAGGCTGCACGTCAGCGGAGGTTCAGAGTGGCTGCTAGCAGGCTGAGGTTCTGGAGGGCTGCTAACCAGCCGGGGATCAAGGGAGCTGCTAGCCAGCCAGGGATCTGTGAGGCTGCTAGCCAGCCGGGAATCAGGGATGCTGCGAACCAGCTGGGGATCTAAGAGGCTGCTAGCCAGCCGGGGTTCAGAGAAGCTGCTATCCAGCCGAAGCTCAGGGCGGCTGCTAGCCAGCCGGGATTCTGGGAAGCTGCTAGCCAGCCAGGAATCTGGGATCAAGGACAACCTGGGGACACGAGGGAACTCGGAAACGTTAGGAAACTCGGGAACTCTAGGAAGCTGGGCAGTGCTGGGACACTGGGCAGCTTGGGGACACTAGGAAGCCTGGGGACACTAGGAAGCTCAGGAACACTAGGGAGCTAGGAAGCTTGGGGAAGCTGGGCAGTGCTGGAACACTGGGCAGCTTGGGGACACTAGGAAGGCTGCTAGCAAGCCTGGGATCTGGGAGAGTGCTAACTAGCCTGGACTCAGGGAGGTTGCTAACTAGCCTGGGCTCAGGAAGGCTGCTAGCTAGCTTGAATTCAGGAGGGCTGCTAGCTAGCTGGGGCTCAAGGGGGCTGCTAGCCAGCCGGGGCTCAAGAAGGCTGCTAGCTAGCCTGGATTCAGAAAGGCTACTAGCTAGCCGGGGCTCAGAGAGGCTGCTAGCCAGCCGGGGATCAAGAAGGCTGCTAGCTAGCCTGGATTCAGGGGAGATGCTAGCTGGCGGGGAATCAAGAAGGTTGCTAGCTAGCCTGGATTTAGGGAGGTTGCTAGCTAGCTGGGGCTCAGGGAGGTTGCTAGCTAGCCCGGATTCAGGGAGGTTGCTAGCTAGCTGGGGCTCTGAGAGGCTGCTAGCTAGCCTTGTTTCAGGGGGCTTGCTAGCTAGCCTGAATTTAGGGAGGTTGCTAGCTAGCCCAGGGTCAGGAGAGCTGCACGCCAGCTCAAGGTCTGGAGAGCTGCACGCCAGCCCGGAGTCAGGAGAGCTGCACGCCAGCTCAGGAGGGTTGCACGTCAGCTCGGGAACAGAAGGGTTGCACGTCAGCTCGGGAACAGAAGGGTTGCACGTCAGCTCGGGAAAGCCAGGGAGTGAGGACTCTGGGGTGAAGAGCGGGGCATGGCAACGAGGACCATGAGGTCCCTTACCCCATCTTCGACCTCCACGGGTCCCAGAGAACACAGCCAGGCGGGTTCCTACATAGGACTGGCAGACGGGGGCGCACGCTGACCAGGCGGCATCCGGGGGGTCGCTAGCAGGAGTACTGGGCCTCTGACTAGCGACTTGAAGGCTGGCCCTTTCGGCTTCCTCGGTCTGTTTAGACCACGTAGTAAAAGCCTCAAACAAGGACCTGTACATCCTAGGCTGTCCTCTGGGTTGGGCAGCTGCTTGGCTCGGGGGAACAGGCTGGGCAACAAACAGTGCACCTGTGGCCAAGGTGTTAACTGCCTGAGAGACAGTTGGGCTAGTGGGTGAGCCATGGAGGAATCTATCCAACCTCTTCTTAACAAAGTCCAGGTGTGGAACAAAATGGCTCACCCAGGGTCTCTCTTTAAACCACTGTTGTTGCTCGTAGATCCTCTCCAGAACTGGGGCACGCCGACTGGGTCTTGAGTTCAGAAGGCTCTCCACAGTGCGCTCGAACTCTGCAACTTTCTCCTTAAAAAGTTGCCTCTCCGCTGGGTCCATGGCTGGTCAGATCGTTCTGTTAGGTTTAAGTGAGGAATAGCGGACCCAAATGCAGGGAGAGGCAGGCAGGCAGGCAGGAGATGGCTTGAGTTCAGGAATTTATTTGATAACGAAAAACGGCAGCACCGAGGCTGGAAACACTATGAAAAAACTCAGAGGAAAAACTTACAAAATAAAGCAGGGAGGAATCCAAAACAATGGTACAGGCTATGAAATGCTGACAGGACAGGAACACAAAAAGACACAAACGACAAAGACTTAATATTAAGGTCTGAATGGAACCCATTTAGGCTACCCATGAGCATTAATACATAGAGGCAGGAAGAAGTACTTTAAACCAGCCTTTATTAATTTGCCTATTGTTGCAGAGATGGGGTTTGGGGCTGGGTCCGTGGGGTTTCTGGGAGTTCACTTTTTATTTTACCTACCTTCTGTCTTCTGCATTCTCCTTACCCTTGTTCTTCCCTCAGACTCATCCCCCAGAAACAGTCCCACTGACTCAGCCCCAAACCCCATCTCTGCAATAATAATACTGGTTTAATACACTCAATAATCAATACTGGTTTAAAGTACTTCTTCCTGCCTCTATGTATTAATGCTCATGGGTAGCCTAAATGGGTTCCATTCAGACCTTTACATTAAGTCTTTTACTGTTATATGTCAACAAGACATTTTCACCTGGCTATACCCAATGTTTAGATCTGTTGTGCTATTTGCAAATTAGCACATGGGTGATTCTCCAACTAGGAGCACTTTTGGCACTGTGAGCTTATGGAAAATTCACTCTCTTAAAACACACTTAAAACAATCTTCCTAGCTTCATTCATTTGTCTTCTAACACAATATGACAGTGGGCAATTTTAGAATTCCATGGAATATTATTATTTTTAACAGTTTTCTGAAGAGCGCTTTCAAAGATGTCATTTCCACCACTTTTTAATTTATGTATTTTATTACAATATAATATTGTAAAACTGATTATATAAGATTATGTATCAGTCAACATCATCAGTGGCTACCTAATCATGTAACAAAATAAATCTTAATACTTCATGAACTTAATACATTTTTATTTAAAGTTGCTAAATGCCATGAGTTGCCACGAGTTGGGATTGTTGCCTACAGCATTTCATTTTTGCTCAGGTCTATGTTTATTTTTAAGTCACTCACACGCATATTGTAAGTAATGAACTATCAATACTTGATTTAAAATGCATTTAGATCCACATCATTGGTTATTCTTATTTTTTTTCTTAAAAACTGTGTAGTGGTGGAAAGTGGTGGAAATGACGGTTTATGGTGGAAAGATTGTTTCTGTTCATTTTTACTTAAATTGCCAGTCCAAAATATTTTAAAACCATGTATTTTATTATTTAACATATATGAGTTGAACAATATACCCAGTTTAAAGATAATGTTGTTTTTAGTTTTAAAAATAATGATTACAAATTATATGAACCTCAAAACATTTATTTAATTCAAAAAAGCTGTAAACTGTGTGTGTGTGTGTGTGTGTGTGTGTGTGTGTGTGTGAGAGAGTGTGTGAGTGTGAGAGAGATAGAGAGACTGAATGTAGTGTCATAGTGTCTTTGTACATGAAACATCAAAATGCATGGAATGCCCCAGCTTATCAATCATGTTGTGTGCATTAGACATTAAAATGCTACCATCATAAACTGTTAAAAACACGAGTGTAACATCATAACCATAATCACATAGGCTACTTTAAAACAGGCTAGACATAACTAGCGTGTTACATAAACAGCAACAGTAAAAAACAGTTATAAAATATTATGTTCATCAACTTTAACCACAATAACCTTGTGGGAGTGTGGGCCGCTCTTTAGCAAAAATCCAAAACAGATAACCATATCATATACAACCTGTATATGGAATGTTTGAGTTAATGTGTGTCAAATGGACTCAACTCATTGCAATTTTCTAACCTATCAAATGACTGGAGCATTTACTTATCAACTATCTGGCAAATTTCCTGCCAGGCAGTAGCATTGATTTGAACATGGCGTTTAGTAACTGGCGTAGGCTCAGGGATGAGACCACAAACGTTGTCTGGTTCGTACCAGATTACGTCATCACGCATCGGCCAGAAAAACCGATTACTGCCTATTAGAAAAGCTTTGATCTATCTCTCCTCACTTTCTTCCTACCCCTGGATGTAGATCTTTCCACTATGGGGGGATTGTCTGGGGGGGTGTTTGGTGGCGTAGTGGCCAACACAGCGTTTGCAGTGGCTATACATTGTCGCCGGTTTCGCTGATTGATCTTCCACTGTTTTCTTTTTCTTTCCTTCTCCTTACTGGAGGCCTCTAAGATTGATTTAACTATTCCTCTTTCTTTTTTCTTGCGATATCTTTCTCTGTCCTTTTCTAGTTTCTCTTGATATTTAACAGGATCGGCTTTTATTCTGTCCCTGTATTCTTGTGACTTCTTGGCCATCGACTTCGGCATCTTAAATATAAATATAGATAAATAAAAATAAATATAGAGTGTACTGGAATGGTGATATATAAAGTTCTCAGTCCAAAAGCACAAATATGTCAGAAGAACATGCAAATAGCGCACAAAAATGGCATATATATCATGTCCAAAGCTACGCCTGTAATTTCTCAGAGGTGGAAATGACGGAGGTGGAAATGACATTTTAGCAGTTTTTCTGCAATATTAGCACACCCTCATGTCAGGCTTAGCTAGTTTTGGACTTAGCATGTTGTTTACTCGTAATAAACATAAATACATTATTTTCATATTTGTTGTACATAATTCAACCGAACTACAGCCAAGGTGGAAATGACGCTGAATAAAAATACTCTGTATAAAAGCTTGAGTTACCTTGATTTATTTTCTTGTGCTGAAGAGCACATGTGCCTGAAGTTTCATCTTCAACTAACACTTTTTTTCACAATTATTTCCATGGTTACCAAGTAAATAAAATATTTAAGGTGGATCTATTAAGGTGGATTTTGTTGAGGGAGGTGGAAATGACGGAAAACCTGGGGACAGACTTATTTTATTCCAAAAATAGTTTAAAATTGTGATATGCATATGGAATTTCGATGGTATGATATTATTTTATTTGTCCTTAAGACAAACATGTTAAAAAATATTTTTAAATTGATCCTTTAATATAATTTTTTAACATTCAAAGCGGGCCAGTCTGGGTTGGGGACAAGCATAAAACTGAAAAATCTGCTAATAAACAGCCTTGCAAAAGCATTTTTAAAAGAAAACAGGGGCAATATTTGGTGGTAATTAGGATGTTGGAGCATGAACTTCATAATGACAATGTATTGTGCATTTGTTTGTTTATTTATTTACAAAAAAAAGGCCAAGGACACAAAAGTGCCTGTAGTTGGAGAATCACCCACATACGTAATTATATTATGATCCGTTTATCCGTTTATTATGAATGCTATAACGTAGCTAATGTTACGGAACGTTATACTTCTTACATGGGAAACTACTCGTACATATTAGCTTTCATTTAACGTTGCTAGTGAAGTTAAAAAGGTGCAGTTACCTCCCATCCTGTAGTTACAACTGATAAACACATCATTTTCTAAATCTCTGCTAACGTTACGCATATAGCTACAGTAACGGCATATAAAAAGAGATGAAAATGCCACCGGACATTAAACTTTACGAACATAAATGGCAAAAGACAACCTAGCTAGCTAGCTAACGGCCTAATGTTAAATGATAGGTTCAGTTAGCTAACGTTAGCTCGGGTTGTATCTACCTAATTACGATAGCAATTTGTACCAGCAGCATTAAAGAGTTAAAGGAGAACTCCGGGCAATTTTTACGTTAATCTTGATCGCTATAAGTATGTGAGTACTGTCGATAGCAAAAAAAAAACGAGCCGAATCGGTGCTAGCTAACTGGAGCTGCTGCAGCTAATGCCGAGAGCTCCCACTTAGCTAAAACGGCAGTTTTGGGGGCATATCATAAATAGTGCCTTTGTGTCTCTTAACAGACACAAAATGCAATTAAAATGTCTGTGCAACATGAACAGTGCCATGACAACAAGATGCGTTTTCAACTCAGACATTGTTTAAATTCACCTACCCTGTTAGCTGCTAGCTGCCATCTGGGATGAGTGAGTGTTCAGCCAGACTATGTAACTACATGGAAACGGGCCACATGATGCCTGTTTCTTGTAAAGTAACAGCGTTACAGAAGGCTGACTGTAGTCTTGCGCTGAAGTCCCGCAGGAATTCAGTTGTAGCAGGAAAAGGTAAACAGCAGTGTGCAGATCGGAGCGTAGTGTGAGAAGAGTGAAGAGCGGAGGTGTTCACAAGGGAAGACGCTTGGAGTAACCTATGGAGCTAGAGCCAGCCTTCAGTAACGCTATTACTGTACAAGAAACAGGCATCATTTGGCCCGTTTCCATGTAGTTACATAGTCACTGATATGATCATAACCACTACAGTGCTCAATTACCTATTTTTGATGGGGAAATAAACTTTTTTCGCCGCAAAAATCTTGCCGCGAAAGCATGAACTGTCCTCTGGAGGACATCCACCAGACCAGCAGGCGCCCGTGGATTGTTGTCGGCCGCGGCAGGTGAGGAAGGTGGGGAGGAAGTAGAAGGATGCCGGTCGGCCCTGCTAGCCTGGCTAAGGCAACTAACACACAGTTCACCACTGCAGAGACTACTATTCACCAACGCCAGATGGATCGCACACAAAATGGATATATATGCTACAAATACACAGGGAACTGCTACTTGATGATTATTACCGAAGCCTGGCTGAACACACTCATCCCAGACGGCAGCTCGCAGCTAACAGGGTAGGTGAATTTAAACAATGTCTGAGTTAAAAACGCATCTTGTTGTCATGTAAGGGCCCTGTTCATGTTGCACAGACATTTTAATTGCATTTTGTGTCTGTTAAGAGGCACAAAGGCACTCTTTATGATATGCCCCCAAAACTGCCGTTTTAGCTAAGTGGGAGCTCTCGGCATTAGCTGCAGCAGCTCCAGTTAGCTAGCACCGATTCGGCTCGTTTTTTTTGCTATTGACAGTACTCACATACTTATAGCGATTAAGATTAACGTAAAAATCTCCTCAATGTAGAATGCGGTCTGTTAAGACCGCTGCGAAGTATAACACACCGTTGCCATGAAAAACAGAGCGTTGCTATGGACGCAATTCTGTTCACTCAGGCAATATAATCGCTACACACAGCCTACGACGTAGCTACGGCGGCAGTTCGATGCAAGGCGTTTGTGCAAAACTGTGGAAAAACTGCAGAAAAAGTGTGGGTGTTGAACCCTCTCACCGGGAAAAGTGTGGGTGTTAAAACACCCACATCCCCCACGGGTGCGACGCCCCTGGTAGTGATGTCTCTTTGAACGTTTTCAAGTCCATTTTCAGCTCGTCTTGCATGGTTTGGATTTGTTTGCTAATGCTATCTAAACTAGCTTGCGATGTAGCCATAGTGTTAGCTTCCGTTAGCTCGTCTTTTCTCTTTTCAGCGCAATTTATTTCTTTACCTTGTCCATGTGGGATTTTTTTGTTCTTTGCTTTAGTTATCCCTCCGCTCATTGTCAACAGCCCTGTGTCTCTCTGTGTTTAATTATCGAGTTTTGGCGGAGTTTGTTGTGTTGGCTTAAGGGAGCACCGATTTCAAGCTGCCTTACTGTTCTACCATCACCGGAAGTCTTATTGTAATTTTAAGATTTTTCAATTTGTTTAGAAAAAATAAAAATAAACTATGCTAGGTTTAAAACCTTTGCACAGAGTGGTCTCAAGACTAGGTCGAAACCTAGTATTTTTTAGATTAGATTCAACTTTATTGTCATTGCACGTCACAAGCAGGGTTCAAAATTAGCACCATTTACCAGCCAAATGCTGGTAAAATATGCAATTGGCTGGTAGATTTGCTTCACTCACCAGCCAAAAAACAATGGTAATCCTTTGAGTGGCTGGTAAAATTTGAACATTCACTAGCCATTTGGCTGGTGGACGAAAAATTTAATTTTGAACCCTGGTCACAAGTACAGAGCAACGAAATGTAGTTAGTGTCTAACCAGAAGTGCTTAAAGGTCACATATTATGCTTTTCCGTGTTTTCTGTCATATCTACAATGTTATGTTGGATTTTCATGTTAAATGTGGCCAAAACTTCAAATAATGAGCTAAATGTATTTTAGACGAATCCGTGTGAGCTAAAACGTTCAGATTTCCAACTATTCTGAACACTCCGGTTTCAACAGTTTTTTTCTACTCTAGGCTAATGCTGCGTTCCAGACACAATTTTTATCCCGTAAGTTACAACTTCAAGTCACGACTCAACTTGGTAGCGTTCCAGGCAAAGTCACCACAAACCCTTCTAGCTAGCGTTAGCTAGCATTTTCTGTTATGAGGTGTAGGGAATAGTGGACCCAAATGCAGAGATCAGGCTGGCAGGCAGGAGAAGGTTTGAGCTCGAGGATTTATTGACACAAAAGGCAGGGTTCAAACCAACAAAGGGATCCAAAAAGCAGAAGACAAACACAAGGAGTCCAAAGGAAGAAGGCAAAAACTAAAGTCCAAGATAATGAAAAAACCAACAACAGGATCTCAAAAACCGGGAGCACGGAGACTGGACAAAACACAGGGAAAAACCTCACAGGAAGAAAAGTCTGCAGGGAAAATTCCAAAAACAGGCACACTGACTGAAACACACTGACAGGATACAAACACTAAACGATCTGACAAGAGACAAAGGGAACGCAGAGATTAAATACACTGGGAAAATGAGAAAACGAGGAACACAGGTGACACTAGGGCTGGGAACCAGGTGAAACACATTAGGAGTGGGCAGAGTAATCAAGAAGGTGGGAAAACACAGGAAGTAAAACTAGACAAGACAAGGGGGGAAAACAGACTATCAAAATGAAACAGAAATATAACAGGGGACAGAAATATACACAATGAAATATACACAACAGGGAACAGAAATATACACAATCCACAGAATCAATATACAAAACAGGAACATACAGAAGTATGCAAACAGGCAACAGAAATATAAACAACCCCAACAGAAATATCCATAACCACAACAGTACTCTCTCCTCAAGGGACGGATCCCAGACATCACAAAAACAAAAAGCCAACCCAGGGAGGGCGGAGGGAAACCGGAGGAGGAATGACCAGAAAGTCTGAATGAATACAAGTCCACAAAAACAAAACAACCCAGGGAGGGCGGCGGGGGTCCAGGGGAGGCAGAGAGTCAACGGGGCGAAACCGGGGACAGTGTGCAGAAAGGCTGCAGCCAACAGGACTGTGGACAGCAGCGAAGGGGGAACCCCTCCGGCGGCCGAATAGGCTGTTGAGGACTCCCAGGCGGCCGGAGGCGAAGGCGGAACCCCTCCGGCAGCCGAACAGGCCATCGAGGACTCCCAGGCGGCTGTAGGCGAAGGCGGAACCCTATGAAGGTAAATATGGTGCAAAAAGGGAGAGCTTGTAGAATACAATGTGAGAACTTGCAGAACAAAAAATCTGAACTTGTATGTTAAAATATGCACTTGTAAAAATTTAATTTGCACTTGTAAAAATAAAATTTGCACTTGTAAAAAATATTCACACACATGTGATCTGAATTTGAAGTCATACAAAGAAAAAAAACATGAGAGCTTGTAAAAAAAATCCGAACTTGTAAGTTGAAATTTGCACTTGTAGAAAATGTTCACACACCTGTATTCTGAATGTGAAGTCACAGAAAAAATATTCACAAATGTGTAGATTGATATTTACATGAACACAATGACAGCTGCAAACTTATAATGCAACATTTACTTCATTTTCCATCACAACCACAACTCAGTGATTACAACCTCTTGAATCTGTCACTGCAACTTCACATATGTGCTCTCTCGCATCACAAAGTGGCGAATCTGTGCCTCGACTTTCAACACTCTTGACGATACATTTGGTGCAAAACTAATTTGTACCTGTGGACTTAGGCTGTGGAGCTCTGAGATAACAGAACGGGAAAAGCCTTCTTATATACAGTCTATATACAACTCTGTCTGGCTTATTTATGTAGCATAGCATAGCTAGCTAACTAGCAGCCAGCCCGCTTCTAAATAAATACCTTTTAATTATCTAAACACTTTTTAACAGTCAAACTAAAACACTGGTGGTGAGCTCCAGGGCCTGCAGCCGCAGACGGACTGTCATCAGTGGGGATCGACCAGCATAGCAACACTGTTTTTGCCAGAAAGCTTCGCTGCCGACCTCGACCTGCAGTCGGAGCTCCAGCGGGACACGGAGAGCCCCACATCCGGTAGCAGCGGCCCATCCCCCGGCCATGACCAGAGCTTGCTTTGCTGATGTTGTGCATCCCTGCTAAGAATTGCACCCGCTTGGGCAGAAACAATAATTTCTGCAGAATTCATTGCTGCCGAAAATTGCATCTAGGTAGCAAGGAAATGCTACTACAGAGTCTGATAAAACATTGATGTCTCTAAACCTTCTAAAATCCTAATCATTATTGATGAACATGACAAAGAGATTTACTATTGCCTAGTTTTTAAACATTACTTTGCCTTATAAAATCATTATTTTCCCTAGTGGATGCAATTCTCGGCAGGGATGCAAAACTTGGCACCTGTTACCCACTGATGACAGTTCGTCTGCGGCTGCAGGCCGTGGAGCTCACCGCCAGTGTTTTACTTTGACTGTTAAAAATGTTTAGACAATTAAAAGGTATTTATTTAGAAGCGGGCTGGCTGCTAGTTAGCTAACGCTAGCATGCTATTCCACCAAGTTTCCATGCTACATAAATAAAAGCCAGACAGAGTTGTCCCTCATCTGGCGATAGAAACCCTGCTTTTCCCATAGACTGTATATAAGAAGGCTTTTCCCGTTCTGTTATCTCAGAGCTCCACAGCCTAAGTCCACAGGTACAAATTAGTTTTGCACCAAATGTATCGTCAAGAGTGTTGAAAGTCGAGGCGCAGATTCGCCACTTTGTGATGCGAGAGAGCACATATGTGAAGTTGCAGTGACAGATTCGAGAGGTTGTAATCGCTGAGTTGTGGTTGTGATGGAAAATGAACCAGAGTAAAAAAAAAAGTATACGAGTAAATGTTGCATTATAAGTTTGCAGCTGTCATTGTGTTCATGTAAATATCAATCTACACATTTGTGAATATTTTTTCTGTAACTTCACATTCAGAAAACAGGTGTGTGAACATTTTCTACAAGTGCAAATTTACAAAACTTACAAGTTCAGATTTTTTTTACAAGCTCTCATGTTTTTTTTCTTTGTACGACTTCAAATTCAGATCACATGTGTGTGAATGTTTTTTACAAGTGCAAATTTTAACATACAAGTTCAGATTTTTTGTTCTGCAAGTTCTCACATTGTATTCTACAAGCTCTCCCTTTTTGCACCATATTTACCTTCATAGAACCCCTCCGGCAGCCGAACAGGCCGTCGAGGACTCCAAGGCGGCCGGCGGCGAAGGCGAAACCTCTCTGGTGGCCGAACAGGATGTCAAGGACTCTCAGGCAGCCAGCGGCGAAGGTGAAATCCTTCTGGCGGCCGAGCAGGATGGCGAGGGCACACACCGTCTGGAGGGTGAGCAGGACAGCGAAGGTAGAGCCCCTCAGGCGGCCAGGCAGGACGTCGAGGACTCTTGGGTGGCCGTCGGCGAAGGTGAAACTCTTCTGGCGGCTGAACGGGACGGCGGTCTCTGGGGCGCAGCCTGAATGAATACAAGTCCACAAAAACAAAACAACCCAGGTCCACGCCCCCTTTCATAACTGGTGACCCGTTTCAGGTAAAGTCTTATGTGAGGTATCAATGAACTCAGCAGAGACATTTCCTTTTTTATTGGTAAAGGTTTGCCCCGACCCCTATGCTTTGACCACGCCCCCTTTCACAGCTAATGAACTGTAGGACGTAGAGTCTGTTGTGAGGTATCATTGAACTCAGCAGGGAGTTCCCTTTTCATTGGTGACAATTTGCAGTGTCTGAGTGCCGCGCAAATGCACGGTCACAAGAAGCGGCATCCACCAGTAACCACGATGCGCGCAGAGGCGCGAGGGCCCGTCCAACGCTGCTTGCAGCTTTAATTAGGGCCCGAGCACCGACAGCGGCGGAGGCCCTATTGGAACTGAAGGAATTATTAGGGCCCGAGCACCGACAGCGGCGAAGGCCCTATTGGAACTGAAGGAATTATTAGGGCCCGAGCGCCGACAGCGGCGGAGGCCCTATTGGAACTGAAGGAATTATTAGGGCCCGAGCACCGACAGCGGCGAAGGCCCTATTGGAACTGAAGGAATTATTAGGGCCCGAGCGCCGACAGAGGCGAAGGCCCTATTGAAACTGACGGAATTATTCTCTCTCTTTTTCCCGGCAAATGAATTGCCTTTTTGAGGGGCTTAACATATTTGGCAGAGACTTCCTTTTTTTATTGGTAAAGGTTTGTCCCGACCCCTATGCTTTGGCCACACACCCTTTTACATCTAATGAACTGTATGACGTAGAGTCTTGTGTGAGGTATCATTGAACTCAGCAGGGAGTTCCCTTTTCATTGGTGAAACCACAGTCGCAAGGAGCGGCGTCCACCAGTAACCTGTACTACCTTAAATTTCAGGTCAAATCAGGCCTTAACGCGTGAGTGCGGTTTTCATGTTCCAGTTTTTCAGCCTCAGAGGGGAGAGAGAGTGGTTGACTGTGTCACAAGCCGGCTCACAGCCTGTGGCAAAGAATGAGGAGATACCAACAACCAGTATAGGCCAATCAAGATATTTTATTGTAAACCAAAACTATTAACTTTAAACAAAGAAAAAGGAATGAAGTGTGAGAATGTCATAATGTAAGGTGTGTGTCAAGTGCATGAATGAGTGAATCTGTGTGTGTGTATTGGTATGAAAATGACTGAGTGAAAACTAAGTATAACTATAAAGGAACAAACAAAACAGGATCATACCTGGAGGAGTAGAGAGAGAGCGAAGAGTGGTTAGAAGCAGTTTAAATACCCTGAGCCCAGGTGGCTCCAATCACTAACAACCCTCCTCTGCCTGCAGGAGGAACCTCCCCTGCAATGCAGAGGAGGGGCCGTAACACCCCCCTCCTTAAAAGGGTCCCACCCTCAGCCCAAATTGGCCCAACCTATTCAAAAGTTCCCCAAAAAAGAAAAAAAAAGAAAAAATCCAGTCCCGGTTCCTAGCAATCGCCCCGTGTCCCCTGGCTGACTGTCCGCCCCCCAAACTCAGCAGCCCTAAAACCTAGGGAGCAACTTAAGAGAAAAAAAAAGAAGCAGACAGCCCGCAGGGGTCATCAGAGAGAAAATACAAACTAGGTTAAAGGAGCACAGGCCAGAGCATCAGCGATGATATTATCCCTACCACTAATGTGTCTAATATCAAGGTTGAATGGTTGCAGGAACAAAGCCCAACGCATCAGGCGCTGGTTGGGATTTTGCAAGGACTTCAGAAAAATGAGTGGATTGTGGTCAGTGAACACAGTTAAAGGGGTCAAACCGGAACCAACATAGACCTCGAAGTGCTGTAAAGCCCAAATGAGACCTAAAGCCTCCTTTTCAATTACAGAATAGTTTTCCTGATACTTAATAATTAAATTTCTGGGAGAAGAAACTGACTGGACACTCAACATTGTCATAATTTTCCTGGAGAAGCACAGCCCCGGCACCAATTTCACTGGCATCTACCTGCAATTTGAAAGGTTTCCCAAAATTCGGTGCTGCCAACACAGGTGCCAAACACAAAAGAGCCTTAACTGCATCAAATACCTCTTGACACTGGGTGGACCAGATAAATTCAACCTTGGCCTTCAACAGGTTGGTCAGTGGGGACACTACTACCGAAAAGTTTTTACAGAAAGCACGGTAGTACCCCGTCATTCCCAGGAAACGCATCAGTTCTTTCTTTGTGGAAGGCTGTGGAAACTGCTTCACAGCCTGGACCCTGGCTTCCACGGGACAGACAAACCCCTGACCAACAACCTTGCCTAGGTATGTGACTGTAGCCTTGGCAAACTCACACTTTGCCAAATTAACAGTCAACCTGGCCCACACCAGTCTTTCGAACAAGGCTTGCACTCTCCAAACATGCTCCTCCCAGGTATCGGAGTAGACAACCACGTCGTCCAAATACACGGCACACCCTTCCAGACCTGAGACCACCCGATTCATCAGCTTTTGGAAGGTGGCTGGAGCATTGCGCAAACCAAAAGGCATCACTGTATACGAGAACAAACCAGATGGAATTATAAAAGCAGCAATTTCACAAGCTCTTTTTGTAAGGGGTACCTGCCAATATCCCTTTAAAAGATCAAATTTGCTAACATACTTTGCTGACCCAACTTGATCAATACAGTCCTCCATCCTAGGAAGAGGGTAAAGGTCTGCTTTAGTAACATTGTTAACTTTTCTATAATCAGTGCAGGGTCTGAAAGTGGAATCAGACTTTTTTACCAGAAGACAAGGTGAAGCCCAACTTGAACAGCATGGCTCAGCAATACCATTGTCCAACATATACTGTACCTCTGTTTCCAATTGCAGTCTCTTCTCCTCAGATACACGATAAAATCTCTGTTTGATAGGCTTAGCATCTCCGATGTCTATGTCATGCTCAATTAAGTGGGTTTGCGATGGAGTGTCAGAAAACAAACCAGGGTAGTTTCTAATAAGAGCTACCACTTCATCACGTTTCTCAGAGTCTAAATGATCTACCAAAACCCCAAGGTTTTGCAAAGTCTGAATTTTTCAACCAACCTTGCAAGACCTCATCCGAAACCCGAACATCCTCCTCTTCATCCCCCTCCACAAAGTTAAAACCGCAAGATGCAGTGACTGGAGCAGCCATCAACGCTGACCTCACCACTGGAGTGCCGTCATCTTTACTTTGATCGCGGGAGTGATAACATTTTAACAGGTTCACATGGCATAATTTAGAGGACTTCCTACGACCAGGGGTTTCAATAAGATAGTTCAAATCTGACACTTTGCGTAACACAGTAAAAGGACCACAGTATTTTGCCTGAAAAGGTGAACTTACAAGAGGCAAAAGAGCGAGTACACGATCACCGGAACTAAACTCGCGCAGCTCAGCCTGTCCGTCATATCTCAGTTTCATCTTCGTTTGAGAACATTTTAGTTTATCTTTCACCAGTTCACCACCCCTATACAACTTCAGCCTAAAACCATTTACATAGTCAATAAGGTTCCGAGGTGGTTCCTCAGGCAAACAACCATCCTGCAACACTGCTAAAGGCCCACGCACCTTATGACCAAACACTAAGTCATTTGGGCTGAACCCTGTGCTTTCCTGCACTACTTCACGAGCAGCTAGTAGCAGCCAAGGTAACACCTCCTCCCAATCTGCAGACAGTTCTGTACAGTATGAACGAAGCAAAGACTTTAATGTTTGATGAAAACGTTCCAAAACTCCCTGGCTCTGAGCATGGAACGCAGTAGACTTGTTATGTTTAACTTTAAGCTGTTTAAGAACCTGAGCAAATAAATGGGAGGTAAAGTTAGACCCCTGATCTGACTGGATGATTTTTGGAATAAATTGAGTTAATGCTTTAACTACTGATTTTGAAGTTATGGTACGCAAGGCAAAAGCTGCCGGATATCTAGTTGCTTGACACATCACAGTTAATAAGTAGTTATGACCTGACTTGGACCGTGGTAAAGGCCCAATACAATCGATAATTAGATGCTCAAAAGGTTTCCCTATGGCTGGTATTGGATACAAAGGAGCTGGCTTTACCACCTGGTTTGGCTTGCTTGTGCACTGACATGTATGACAAGTTTTAATAAACTGAGCTACATCCCGCTTTAAACGTGGCCAGAAAAAATAACGGAGTATGCGATCATACGTTTTCCGAACACCCATGTGACCTGCCACATCACCATGTGAAGTTTGCAACACTTTATTTCGCAAAGTAGTAGGTACAACTATCTGAAAAATTGGTTCACCTAGACCCTGATCACAGTGTGGAACCCATTTCAGCAACAGCCCCTCAAGAAAAAAATAACACTGAGCACTATTCCTCACCACTGAATCAGACAAGGTAGTATCGGCCTTTTGCTCAGCTATCAATGACTCTCTAGAACTAGTCAACTGTTCTATTTGGAGTTTAACTGGCAACTCAAAACTTTCTGGCTTACTCTCAACCTCCTTGCGTGAAGCAGAGCGGGTAACAGCACAACCTGGAAATACCTCCGGAGACACACAATTGCAATCCGGAGATACCTTTACAGGGGGTACTGAAGCTTGCTTCTTAAATATGTTTATTTTGCCATCTGCCCACACTTTACTACCTGCCAAGTCATTCCCCAAAATCATGTGGACTCCCTCTACTGGCAACTGGGGTCTAACCTCAACAGCTACATCACCCTCTACCAGACCACATTTAAGGGTAACGTCATGTAAAGGAGAGACGACTGGAACTAATCCCATGCCAAGTATCAATACACAACTGCCAGTATCAGACTCCTTAGAGAACGGCAAAACAGATTCCACCAGAAAAGAATCTAAAGCTCCAGTGTCTCTTAAGATCTTAATTGGAACATTTTGGTTGCCATC